>NC_056732.1:1295176174-1295207465 GCF_019279795.1 Protopterus annectens
ATACACCCCCTTTAAAATCTGCATATGAAAAGTTTTTAAAACTGCCAGTTCACATTATGAAATGAATGAGACAGCCACAACCAAAGAGTGAAATGGGTTTAAGAAAGTACTGAACCTGGAATGTGTCTGTCCCACAATTTGATATGTTGCTGTACCCTTGCAATATGGAGATAGTATGGTTGTATGAAATACTGAACATCCACAGTTGTCTAGAGCCATATAAATCAAAATGTAGCAGGATGCTGTACCTGAACACAGCCAGATATGAACATGTATGAATAAAATGGAATGTATATTAATGTAGCAGTAACATTCCCACCACCAACATTCCTAAGGTTACATATAGGAAACTGTACTAAGACATGTAGGGTATATATATCTGCAGCTACTAGAAATGTACAGCATATGTATAGGTAGTTTAAGTTGTTAATGTAATATTTCTTCACCCTACCCTGTTTCACAAATAATGCCATTCCACACCAAACTGGGTATGTGTATTCACAATTAATTCCCATGGACATTTGTCATGTTGGTTCATACATATCTGCATGTACGTTGATGCATGTGCCCTGTTCACATATCCATACCTGATGGCCTGTTGCCATCAATCAACCCTGCATGCTGTTGGATTGTGCACTGCTGTTCTAAATATGCATGTGTTATGCTTGCTGTTCAATGTTTGGAATTCATGGGTGTTTGGTTAATGGGAATACTGTTGCATGCTGTTACAACTAATTTTGAATGGTGTTGTTTGTTACTAACCCAAAATGTCATAAAATACTGCTAAACATAGGGCAAGAGGGAAGGCGGGTTCCAGCGGACCCACCTCTCCCACGTCAGCTGGCGAGTGCACCTGGCACTAGTGCCCAGGCCGGAACCTCCTCCGGTGGCCCTGTGCCACCTTTGGGTGGAAGCGCTGCAGGGGATGGAGCTCGTCCCCTCTCTGCAAGCGTGGCCGGAGGAGAATGTCCACTCACCCTCCAAAGTGTCCGGTCTGTGGTGCGTAGCGAGATCAGGCATTCTGTGCTTGAACCCCTACGTCAGCTTGAGGCACGGATAGCGCAACTCACGGGTGTGCCTGCCCATCCTATACAGCCCCAGCACAGCCCCATCCTGGGCAGTGAAGGCGCAGTGGTAACTGCCCATGGGTGGGGATCTCAGTTCCACTGCTGCCATCTGTGGGCTCATGGGCTCACGAGCATCTAAAACATCCGGCCCCGCCAATTGTGTTTCCCCACATGTGTCATACCCTCTGTATGCATCTTGTTTGTCTTGTCTGTTAACCTCCCCAACCTACCTCCCCAAATATACTTATTTCCTGTACCTCACATTCCACTCTCACCTGAAAAAAAAATAAAAAAAGGGCACTCTGTTTACACAAAAAAATTACGCCCCATACATAGCTGCCCATTTTGCAGACATGTCTGCTGGACATGTCAACTGATAATTAAAATTGGCTGTACAGCATATTTTGTTGTCCTCACCCCTCTCTCAGGGGTTGAAGGTTTCAAATTTCACACCAAATTACACACATATGCATAGTTGTTGCTGATAAAGAAATGGGCAGCTATGGGCCTTCTCTACATCCTTCCTGCAAATCCCAAGCTTGTTTTCCTACTGTCCTACCCTCTTTGTGCCCCCCTTTTCACCACTTTCCTATCTCCCCATTTTCTTTTCTTTAAAAGAAATTAGCGCGGGTGTTAGCGAGAGTAAGTACTTTTAAGCAGTAGTCAGCGGGTGTGCGCTTGTGTGCACTTAGCTAAGCGTGTGTGCGCGAAGCTAAGCGGCACTGCACATGCGTGAGCTCCACTCAAACCAGTGCAAACCTGCTTACAACTGCTTAAAAGTGCCTTAGCCACTCTGAATGACAAGGCCTGTAGTCTGCTCAGCAGAAAGATAAAATTCCCCTGTCAGTCTCGAACCCAGGACCTTGGAAACACTAGTCTGCATGACTTACCCCTAAGCCATGACTGATATACTAGAACTTTGTGCTGAACGCAATATATGATGAAATAGAAGGACTGAATGTAAAGGGAATATAGGAAGGCTATTACACAAAGCTTGTTTCTTGTATCTTTACTGGCAATTATTGTGGAATTGCATTACATTAGTGTGATAAGAGAAACAGCCATGCTAGTAGGTAATAATGTTACAGTAGCACCTTGCAAACCCCACAGAGTATCAGAGCAGGATAAACACCACCATATTTGAATAGGTAAGAGGCCATACCTCCCAACTGTGACTGATTTACAGGGATGTCCCTGATTTGCAAACAAATGTTAACTGTGCCCCACTGACTCCCTATGAAATGCACTAACAGTAGGCAGAAAGGTGGGGAATCCCACGTAATGGTAACTGTCAATAAGTTAAATAGACACTACTTGCATGTCAGAAATGGTGTAGTAATACATATGCTCAAAATACCCCACAGTCACAACTGCAGAATATCTGAAATATATCACGGGTGTATCCCACTGATATGTACCATTCCCTGAGGCTGCTCAAATATATACCTGAGAGTATCTGAGGCCTGCAAGTGTCAGAAACACACAGGCCTATCAGCCTGTCTGCTGTTACACACTCTGTGAATAGCTGTCGAACTGCTTCCACAAGCACACCCTCATGTAGGAGTACAACCCAGAAATATCAAAGGATGTAGCCATCTAATAAACTAAGGACAGTATAGCAGTTTACAAGCACTGCATGTGCCTGATATTCATAACTGTTAGTACAAAGTACAAGGCCCCACTACTGCTCAGCAGCAAAATAAGATACCCTTGTAAGTGTCAAACCCCACACCTTGGCCTCACCAGACTGCATGCAGTGCCACCAAACCACACCAAACATATAAGAAATTGCTGCTGAAAGAAATATATCATGCATTACAAGGAGTGAAAGTAAATGGAAAATAGGAAAGCCATAGCAACACATTCCAGTAAAGACAAATAGCAAGCCTTCAAGGAGTGAATGTAAAGGCTAATAGTGAAGCCATAGCAAGAAATTACAAGAGCTACTGTTGTACACCAGTTAATCCACAAGTCCCACAGGAAAGTACATACTCCCATGTAAACAGTATTCGCATTATTAGGTGTGAGTTAACATACACACTGAGAAGAATGAACTGGAAGAAGCAACAGTCAGGTTTCAGTACAACATGCATTTCAGTGGCTACAACACAGCCTTAGATATGAGAGACATACCAACCTTTTGACTCACACAACAGTGTCCACAGCAAACCAGCATGGTCCCCACCTTGAAAAAATGAAAGACCTATGCCTACCTAACCTAACATTTTATAGCACTGTCCTGAAATCACAGTGAGAGCTGCAATTACCACACAGCAGGCTGCATGCAATTAGTAAATGCTGTCCAACAATTGGTGCAGAGGCCATCACATGCACATATGAAGATACCTACAAAAGCAGCCTGTACTCCCAGTCCACACATGCAATAATATCATTGCAGCAACTGGAGGGAGAGAGTGAGACAGACAGAGAGAGAGAAAGAGAGAGACACCAAAAAAAAAAAAAAAAAGCCATCAAGACAGCAGCAAGCCAGCCATCCAGCAGAAAGCCAGCCAGCAGCAAGCCAGCCAGCCAGCAGCCAGCCAGCCAGCAGCAAGCCAGCCAGCCAGCCAGCCAGCCAGCCAGCCAGCCAGCCAGCCAGCCAGCAGCAAGCCATCCAGCAGCAAGCCAGCCAGCCAGCCGCAAGCCATCCAGCAGCAAGTCAACCAGCCAGCCAGCAGCAAGCCAGCCAGCCAGCCAGCAGTAAGCCAGCCAGCCAGCAGCCAGCCAGCCAGCCAGCCAGCCAGCCAGCCAGCCAGCCAGCAGCAAGCCAGCCAGCCAGCAGCCATCCAGCAGCAAGCCATCCAGCAGCAAGCCAGCCAGCCAGCAGCAAGCCATCCAGCAGCCAGCCAGCCACCAGCAAGCCAGCTTGCAGCAAGCCATTCAGCAGCAAGCCATCCAGCAGCAAGCCAGCCAGCCAGCAGCAAGCCAGCCAGTCAGCAGCCATCCAGCAGCAAACCACCCAGCCAGCAGCAAGCCATCCAGCAGCAAGCCATCCAAAAAAGCTGTCAGAAACAAAGGTAATGTAAACTACATAATCTAATAATCTACATACTGTGAACCCTCCATATGTGTTAGCAGTCTGTATCTATATGTATGAAGATGTGCATAGGGCAAGGGACATACTGCAACTGTTAGTGAAAGCTGGACATACATATGTAGCTGAAGGTTGCTATGTGCACATATCAATGTAAGTTGTAGTACAACTTACAATGTACAATGTAGGTTGTACAGCAATGGATGTTTAGAAGTATGTCAGTGTGTGTATGTGTATATATAAATATATGTATATGTATATGTATATGTATATATATATATATATATATATATATATATATATATATATATATACATAGATAGAGAGGTATGTCTAAATAGATAGACATATATAGATAGATAGATGTACAACACAAAACGGAGGTCTAACCATGATCAAAAGATCTCGATCAAAGAATCACTTACAAAACTCCGTTGTAAAAATAAAAGGTAGTTTATTCCATTGACAAACAGATGAGCAATTTCGTGTAGTGAAACCTACACTTCTTCAGATAATAAAATATGTAAAACTCTCCCTTTATATACTAAACTAAGCGGGAAGAGTAACAATAATTGACAGACAATTATCTAATTAACAATTCATCTAGCTGCAACACCTCCCTAGCAGTGGAAATAACTTAAAGAACATCCAAACAAAAAAATCTACATTTAATAGTCAGATAAATAAATAAAACAACCATTACTTTGAGCTGGTTCTGTTGACTATAAATGATTTATATATTTTAAAGATATTTTTTTAAAGTATGCATATCACCGCAGGTCACTCAATTATATCTAAATACTTGATGTGTAAATGTTTGCTTCTCAAATGATAGTAGTCACTGAATGCATAACCGCATTAAAGTATCTTAAAAACTACAGCCATTATGGCGAAGCGGTATTGTGCAGTAAATGTTGTTCATTAAACACATCACTCTTTCTCATTGAACAGTATATAACTTAAAAATGTTTACTACTCAAAGAGTTGTAATCATTAAATGCATAGCCGCATCGCAAGTAACTTGAAAACAACAGCCATTATAGCGGAGCATTATTATGCAGTAAATGTTGTTCATTAAACGCATTTCTCTTAATCATTCAGCAACCTATAGCTTAGAAGTAACTTAAAAATAAATGTGTGTGTTTGTGACCATTTAAATATTAATTACAGTTTCTTTTCCTAAATATAGACATAATTCTAACTAAAAACCTGAAGCGCAGGGTATTACATGCATGAGGCGTATCAACAGGTATGCTTCATGTCGGCTGGTTTCTTAAAGTCTCAAATATTATACAGCCTTGATGGATGGTAACAAAGATAAACATGTGTATCGCTATGCGCCTCAATATAACGCATATTCATCCACAATATCAAATACCCATGTGTGTGAAAAAACTATAACATCACTAAAATGCTGCGTGTTTGCAGCCTAGTATGAATCACAACCATAAGAAATATATAAATCTTATCAGAATGAATAGATAACACGAACCCATGCTACATCTCATGGTATCTACAAGGCATACAACATTATCATAGATGACATTATAAAAATACAATAAAAAATATATATATATATACCATCAATAAATAATGCAGCATGTAGCTATAACTCATACATGTATACATAACGTGGAGACGTAAATCTAACTCGCAAATGCGAGCATATATGCCTATTGTGAGAAACACTGCTGTGTATATGTAACCATATGGATATGCAGAATCAAATGTGTACAACACTGAATATATGTGTATATATGTATACATAAAAACTTAACATCACAAGTAATAACTGTAAATTTCAAGACTAAAAAATAATACTTGTAAGCTATTCAGTATAAATACAATTTAGCTATCCAGGTTATTAACCATTGCATATATAATTAGAGTTGTAAGTAGCCATGTTTAACATATTCTGACTGCACAATGGAAATATAATTTAGAGTAGTACGACATAATGACTATTTGTGTAATGTGGCCACATCTGTTAGAATTATTACAAGGGTACGTTCCTAGATTAGACCTATTAAGGACAATAGCTGTTGTATTAGAGAATGAATCATTACATAAAAGCCTTTTTAGGTTACTACAATTTCTGTATAAAAATCTAGGTCTCTCTCCTACGAGTTCTCTGGTTGCACCATCCATAATAAGAATATTCCAGTTGCGAGAAATCACCCCTTGAATACTCTTCACATCACTCGTATATTTAATTGTATATTTAAATAATCTATCTGAGTTATGTGTATTATATGTGTAAGTTCTATATTTATAGTTGGTGGTAACATAGTGAGTTTCGGGTGACCGAGAACCCAGTACCATGGATTTGATGTCCTTCACTATATTCGAGTTGTAGCCTCTGTCACTAAACAGAGATTCCATCAAATCGGCTTCTATTGATAATGATTGTTGTTCTTTGCAAAGTCTCTTAATTCTCATAAATTGGCTTTTGATAATGCCAGAGAATATATATCTAGGATGCATACTCTCTTATTTGAGTAACGTATTTTTCCAAACTGATTTCCTATATAGGGAAGATGAAACCTGTCCACATTTATTAATCTTGAGCAACACATCTAAGAATGGAATAGATATCTCAGAGCTCTCTTGAGTAAATGAGAGAAAGGGAGTGGTGGATTCTATATTAGACCAGAATATATTAAATTCTGTCAATGTACCTCCCCAGATAATTAGAATATCATCTACGAAACGTTTGTACATTTTCACTCTATTGAACATGGGATGAGTGAATACATGATTTTTTTCCCATTCTAGAACCACTAGGTTAGCGTATGAATTAGCGCAGGGTGTGCCCATGGCAACACCCCACTGCTGCAAGTAACATTTCTCACCGAACACAAAGACATTGTTATTCAACACCAAATCTAGTAGTTGGCAGATCAAAATATTCCTGTCACTACTATATGGTGATTCATTTGTAAGTATCTCATGAATAGACTGTATAACTATATCATTAGGTATACAAGTGAATAAATTCTTTACATCTAAAGTGATGAGAAAATATCCATGTTGTTCAGTGTTTAGTGTTATATTGCTCAAGTGCTCTAGCAACTGGTAAGTATCTCTCAATATAGATGGAAATGACTCAACTATAGGTCTTAGCAAATGCTCAATAAAGGTAGATATATTGTAAGTTGCCCAATTCTCCCCTGACACAATTGGTCTCATTGGAATGGGGACTACATTCTTATGGATCTTGGGCAATCCCTTTATGATGGGTAGGACTGGATGTTCAATATAGAAAAATTCATAAATCTCTTTACTGATCTGCCTACACATAACTAAATTGTATAGTGTGTCATGAATATTATGAACAATGTTACTAACCTCATTAATATGAATTTTCTTATATGTATCCTGATCATTCAGCATAGAGAGCATATTAGCTGTATAATCTGAAGTGTTCAGTACAACTACCCCACCGCCTTTATCGGCAGGTTTAATAGTTATATCTTTTCTATGTTTAAGGTCATTGAGAGATCTGTGTTCAAGAGTAGTTAAATTGTAGTATGGTACCGTGTTGTTATTATTTGAGAAGAGATTATAAAAATCTGTCTCACAGAGCCTTAAGAAACACTCTACATGACTAGGCATATTGGGCATAAAGTTGAACTGGAGAAGCTTTCTATCAACCATATTGACTTGTTGTTGATCTCTGAACAATAATTTCAAAGAAAGCATGCGAAAAAAAAGTCAAGTCAATAAGTGTTTCACTCAACGCCCCAGAACAGGCTGGAAAAAAGTTAAGACCTTTGTTTAAAAGGTTAATTTGTGTATTATCCAATACAATATCAGAGAAGTTAAAAACTAGATCAGTCAATGCTTCATTCTCCTTGTCTCTCCGAACCTTTCCCCTGATGGTTTTCTTTTTCTTGGGCCTCTGCTGTTCGAGCGCCCCCTGTTTTGGTAATTCTGCTTGACCGGGTAAGGTAAAAAATGGGCATTGTAATTGGTGGAGGCCTTGGGTATGGCTCCAAGTACAGAGGCAACTTGTTTATCTAAAAGTGCTAGTTGATTGGGTGGATGAGTATCAATACCCATGGAGTCTACAAGGCCACCAGTATCAGTTTGTGTTGCTGGCACTGATTCTTTGTTTCCCAATAAATTGGAACTGGATGGAAACAAAGCACTTCGTAACGATGAATTCATAATAGGGGTGTTTTGTTTACTTTTTGAAGTCAAGTTGCTGGCTGATGAAACGGCTTCATTGTTAGTAACAGTATAGTGAGTTCTAGGCCAAACAAAAATCTGGCCACACTGAAAATCATTATGGTCTCTCAGTAACTTCTTCTGTTTGATCTGTTTAAGTCTTATACTGAAAGCATTAACCTGCGTACAAATATTATTCAATTTATTCAATCAAAAATCTGAATTAAAGCGCTCACTTAACTCCTTATAGGCTGCATCTCCCTTGTTACGTAGCTCAGTTTCTAGTGGTTGAAAATATTGTATAAGTAGCTTCATTTATCTGAAGCCTAAGTCAATGTTCAAGTCCTGCCATTGTTTAAGCAAGGTTGGGTGGCTGTCCCCATAGGTGGGCATGCAAAAAACACGCATCCCCCTTGGTACCACCCGAAAATGTAGACAGGCTTCTAAATGTAGCCTTTGCCACACGAAACGTTGCAGTTTATATAGGTCGTCTTCAAATGTTTTACATAAAGCATAGAATTCACTTAAATTCTCACCATTATTGGAAGTTGTGATAGCTTCGTTGGTATTTTCAAAGTCCAGAGTCAATAAAGGGTTCCCATCATGATGTAAAATGTCATCCCACAAGCTAGTGGTATCCCTCGTCTCTGGGCGATAATGTAGCTCAATGTCTACTGTCTCCATCGTGTGCTAGGAGCTGTAACAAGATAGCAAATAAAATCCAAAAAACAGGAAACAGCTCCAACGCTGAATAGACTCCCGTCACAAAGCCAGCAATAGTAGTACAACACAAAATGGAGGTCTAACCACGATTAAAAGATCTCGATCAAAGAATCACTTACAAAACTCCGTTGTAAAAATAAAAGGTAGTTTATTCCATTGACAAACAGATGAGCTGCCAAGATAGTGAAACCTACGCTTCTTCAGATAATAAAAGATGTAAAACTCTCCCTTTATATACTAAACTAAGCGGGAAGAGTAACAATAATTGACAGACAATTATCTAATTAACAATTCATCTAGCTGCAACACCTCCCTAGCAGTGGAAATAACTTAAAGAACATCCAAACAAAAAAATCTACATTTAAAAGTCAGATAAATAAATAAAACAACCATTACTTTGAGCTGGTTCTGTTGACTATAAATGATTTATATATCTTAAAGATATTTTTTAAAAGTATGCATATCACCGCAGGTCACTCAATTATATCTAAATACTTGATGTGTAAATGTTTGCTTCTCAAATGATAGTAGTCACTGAATGCATAACCGCATTAAAGTATCTTAAAAGCTACAGCCATTATGGCGAAGCGGCATTGTGCAGTAAATGTTGTTCATTAAACGCATCACTCTTTCTCATTGAACAGCATATAACTTAAAAATGTTTACTACTCAAAGAGTTGTAATCATTAAATGCATAGCCGCATCGCAAGTAACTTGAAAACAACAGCCATTATAGCGGAGCGTTATTATGCAGTAAATGTTGTTCATTAAACACATTTCTCTTAATCATTCAGCAACCTATAGCTTAGAAGTAACTTAAAAATAAATGTGTGTGTTTGTGACCATTTAAATATTAATTACAGTTTCTTTTCATAAATATAAACATAATTCTAACTACGAACCTGAGGCGCAGGGTGTTACATGCATGAGGCGTATCAACAGGTACGCCTCGTGTCGACTAGTTTCTTAAAGTCTCAAATATTGTACAGCATTGATGGATGGTAACAAAGATAAAAATGTGTATCGCTATGCGCCTCAATATAACACATATTCATCTACAATATCAAATACCCATGTGTGTGTGAAAAAACGATGACATCACTAAAATGCTGCGTGTTTGCATTACCCGGTCAAGCAGAATTACCAAAACAGGGGGCGCTCGAACAGCAGAGGCCCAAGAAAAAGAAAACCATCAGGGGAAAGGTTCGGAGAGACAAGGAGAATGAGGCATTGACTGACCTGGTTTTTAACTTCTCTGATATTGTATTGGATAATACACAAATTAACCTTTTAAACAAAGGTCTTAACTTTATTCCAGCCTGTTCTGGGGTGTTGAGTGAAACACTTATTGACTTAAGACATTTTTGTCACATGCTTTCTTTGAAATTATTGTTCAAAGATCAATAACAAGTCAATATGGTTGATAGAAAGCTACTCCAGTTCAAACGTAAGAGTAACTTTATGCCCAATATGCCTAGTCATGTAGAGTGTTTCTTAAGGCTCTGTGAGACAGATTTTTATAATCTCTTCTCAAATAATAACAACAAGGTAACATACTACAATTTAACTACTCTTGAACACAGATCTCTCAATGACCTTAAACATAGAAAAGATATAACTATTAAACCTGCCGATAAAGGCGGTGGGGTAGTTGTACTGAACACTTCAGATTACACAGCTAATATGCTCTCTATGCTGAATGATCAGGATACATATAAGGAAATTCATATTAATGAGGTTAGTAACATCGTTCATAATATTCATGACACACTATACGATTTAGTTATGTGTAGGCAGATCAGTAAAGAGATTTATGAATTTTTCTGTATTGAACATCCAGTCCTACCCATTATAAAGGGCTTGCCCAAGATCCATAAGAATGTAGTCCCCATTCCAATGAGACCAATTGTATCGGGGGAGAATTGGGCAACTTACAATATATCTACCTTTATTGAGCATTTGCTAAAACCTATAGTTGAGTCATTTCTATCTATATTGAGAGATACTTACCAGTTGCTAGAGCACTTGAGCAATATAACACTAAACACTGAACAACATGGATATTTTCTCATCACTTTAGATGTAAAGAACTTATTCACTTGTATACCTAATGATATAGGTATACAGTCTATTCGTGAGATACTTACAAATGAATCACCATACAGTAGTGACAGGAATATCTTGATCTGTCAACTACTAGATTTGGTGTTGAATAATAATGTCTTTGTGTTCGGTGAGAAATGTTACTTGCAGCAGTGGGGTGTTGCCATGGGCACACCCTGCGCTATTTCATATGCTAACCTAGTGGTTCTAGAATGGGAAAAAAATCATGTATTCACTCATCCCATGTTCAATAGAGTGAAAATGTACAAACGTTTTGTAGATGATATTCTAATTATCTGGGAAGGTACATTGACAGAATTTAATATATTCTGGTCTAATATAGAATCCACCACTCCCTTTCTCTCATTTACTCAAGAGAGCTCTGAGATATCTATTCCATTCTTAGATGTGTTGCTCAAGATTAATGAATGTGGACAGGTTTCATCTTCCCTATATAGGAAATCAGTTTGGAAAAATACGTTACTTAAATACGAGAGTATGCATCCTAGATGTATATTCTCTGGCATTATCAAAAGCCAATTTATGAGAATTAAGAGACTTTGTAAAGAACAACAATCATTATCAATAGAAGCCAATTTGATGGAATCTTGTTTAGTGACAGAGGCTACAACTCGAATATAGTGAAGGACATCAGATCCATGATACTGGGTTCTCGATTACCCGAAACTCACTATGTTACTGCCAACTATAAATATAGAACTCACTCTAATACACATAACTCAGGTAGATTACTTAAGTATACAATTAAATATACAAGTGATGTGAAGAGTATTCAAGGGGTGATCTCTCGCAACTGGAATGTTCTTATTATGGATGGTGCAACCAGAGAACTCGTAGGGGAGAGACCTAGATTTTTATACAGAAATTGTAGTAACCTAAAAAGACTTTTATGTAATGATTCATTCTCTAATACAACAGTTATCGTCCTTAATAGGCCTAATCTAGGAACGTACCCTTGCAATAATTGTAACAGATGTGGCCACATCACTACCATCCAGGAATATCATCATCCTAGCATGAATTATAATTTCATTCCTAGGTTTATTGCTACATACGACACGAAGAATGTTATATACCCTGCCAATTGTTTAGGCTGTACAGCTTTCTGTGTAGGCTTAACAAAAAGAAAACTTAGTGACAGGATTTACAATCACCTGTATGACATCAGAAAGGGCAATGAGAACAATGCACTGGCAAAACACTTAATTGAATATCCTATACACATTTCCTTTCAGTTTCGAGTGTTAGAAATAGTAGCCCTGAATTTAAGGGGTGGTGATGATGCAAACAGGCTAGCCAAGGCTGAATTAAATTGGATATTGAAATTAGGGGCACATATACCTCCAGGACTTAATAACTCTATTTCCATTAAGCCTTTGCTAGATTGTACTAGAGTCTATTAATAGTTAATGATGGCTCTATGTTCATGGTTTTCCATGTAAGCATATCTTATTGATATATACAGTATTGATACATAAATAGTCATTATGTTGTACCATTCTAAATTATATTTCCATTGTGCAGTCAGAATATGTTAAACATGGCTACCTACAACTTCAATTATATATGCAATGGTTAATATCTTGGATAGTTACATTTTATTTATACTGAATTATACATAAGCTTACAGGTATTATTTTATAGTCTTGAAATTTACAGTTATTTGTGATGTTAAGTTTTTATATATTCAGTGTTATACATTTGATTTTGCATATTTATATGGTTTCCATATACACAATAGTGTTTCTCACAATAGGCATATATACTCGCATTTGCGAGTTAGATTTACGCCTCCACGTATGTATATATGTATGAGCTATAGCTACATGCTGCATTATTTATTGATGGTATATATATATTTATTATATTTTTATTATGTCATCTATGATGATGTTTTATGCCTTGTAGACATCATGAGATGTAGCATGGGTTCATGTTATCTATTCATTCTGATAAGATTTATATATTTCTTATGGTTGTGATTCACATCAGGCTGCAAACACGCAGCATTTTAGTGATGTTATAGTTTTTTCACACACACATGGGTATTTGATATTGTGGATGAATATGTGTTACATTGAGGCGCATAGCAATACACATTTTTATCTTTGTTACCATCCATCAATGCTGTACAATATTTGAGACTTTAAGAAACTAGTCGACACGAGGCGTACCTGTTGATATGCCTCATGCATGTAACACCCTGCACCTCAGGTTCGTAGTTAGAATTATGTTTATATTTATGAAAAGAAACTGTAATTAATATTTAAATGGTCACAAACACACACATTTATTTTTAAGTTACTTCTAAGCTATAGGTTGCTGAATGATTAAGAGAAATGCGTTTAATGAACAACATTTACTGCATAATAACGCTCCGCTATAATGGCTGTTGTTTTCAAGTTACTTGCGATGCGGCTATGCATTTAATGATTACAACTCTTTGAGTAGTAAACATTTTTAAGTTATATGTTGTTCAATGAGAAAGAGTGATGCGTTTAATGAACAACATTTACTGCACAATACCGCTTCGCCATAATGGCTGTAGCTTTTAAGATACTTTAATGCGGTTATGCATTCAGTGACTACTATCATTTGAGAAGCAAACATTTACACATCAAGTATTTAGATATAATTGAGTGACCTGCGGTGATATGCATACTTTTAAAAAATATCTTTAAGATATATAAATCATTTATAGTCAACAGAACCAGCTCAAAGTAATGGTTGTTTTATTTATTTATCTGACTATTAAATGTAGATTTTTTTGTTTGGATGTTCTTTAAGTTATTTCCACTGCTAGGGAGGTGTTGCAGCTAGATGAATTGTTAATTAGATAATTGTCTGTCAATTATTGTTACTCTTCCCGCTTAGTTTAGTATATAAAGGGAGAGTTTTACATCTTTTATTATCTGAAGAAGCGTAGGTTTCACTATGCGAAAGCGCTCATCTGTTTGTCAATGGAATAAACTACCTTTTATTTTTACAATGGAGTTTTGTAAGTGAGTCTTTGATCGAGATCTTTTGATCGTGGTTGGACCTCCGTTTTGTGTTGTACTACTATTGCTGGCTTTGTGACGGGAGTCTATTCAGCGTTGGAGCTGTTTCCTGTTTTTTGGATAGATAGATAGATAGATAGAATATGTATATACATATATATGTAATAGACACATACATATATAGATATCTATAGATACATACACATATACAGACAGATATGAATGTCTATAGATATGTGTGTATATGAATCTCTCTCTCTCTCTCTCTCTCTCTCTATATATATATATATATATATATATATATATATATATATATATTTATAGACTGAGAGAGGCACATGTGGGCAGATGTATTGCAACAGGTGCCTGGTGACAAAGGCATGGACTGAACACCAGTGTGGATACTGGAGTACCATACCCCATTCCAAAACATTTTAACCACTAACCACCACATAGGTGGTTGCCTGCCTACTACTGGAGGTGTCAGAATGGAACATGGGAAACAAGTGTACAATAGCCTCCCCTTTGATATTCACAGTGCCACACTAGTCTTGTAATCCCTGTACATGGTACATGTCATCACAAATGGTGTGTCAGCTAGGGAAATTTAGGCCACTGTCCCCCTCTACACCTCACAATGTCCTACACGGTGTGTACCTCCCATGACAACTACAGCAAGGGAAAAGGACACACACACATACCTAACAAAGAGTGATAATGCCCTCAAACACATTCCCTATGCAGAGTGACTGACAAAACCACAGAGTGCCTTTCAAACTACCTACACAGAGGTTACCACTGCTGGATATACAGAGTTATGTCACACACATACCAGTTGTCCAACTGCCATGGTAACACCTCACAGTCTGTCTAGCCTAAATGACCTATGACCCTCATCCTTGCCACTGCAGTAAAGAGCACATGCTGGAGGTACAGGTTGCTATCCAAAAATAAGCCATACCCTGGACTAAACCACCTAGCATTAATGAGCAAGGCTCCTTATTAGTAGATGTCAGACATACCCGTGATGAATGTTATGCAGATAGGTAATATGCCGTATGAGTCACCTCTGTGTAACTGTGTGACAGGAGCAAGTACAATCACATTACATGTTCCCCAAGAGGCAGGGTAGCATAACACTATGCTGCCGTAGGCCCAGGGCCAATAGCATATTACCAACCTATGACACAATGCACAGACATGTAGTCATTGCAATACCAACTATGTGAGGTGGAATGAGTGTGCCACTGACTGTGTGCAATGTCTGTAATGGTGTGATTGCTCAGCATGACTTTGTGTCTGTCATGGTAGTGTGTGTCCTCGGTGTGAGGCCAGAGAAAGATGTGTCAGTTATTGGGATACAAACATACTACATTGCCATATGTTGTGCTGTGGTTCCCTGTATATGACTGCGGTGTAGGTAGGGGTATGGCAGCAAAGACTATGGTGGATTATCATTGAAATTGTAACTGTGCATTGCATGCATTGCATGGGATGACAATATTCCCCATCCGTTAGCTTGATACATACCCCCAGTGTGAGGTTGCGCATTGGACCTCAAACAGTGTGCCGAGTGCTGGTGTATACTAGTTTGTTGTATGGAGTGTGGCAGGCACTGTCACACAGTTGTTGGCTGAGCACTATGTGTTAATTTACATGTGTATCCCCTGATAGACAGACAGATGCTATATATGGCAGTTCAGTGATATCAGTACAGTAGAGTATTATGTGTGCCATATTACTTGCTCACATATTTTTCTTTTCCTTACAGGGTGATGGTGCATCAGCGCAACCCCTGTTATTCAGCTGCAGAGGATGAGGAGATACACCAGAGCCTGGTGCGGGATTTTTCCACACTTTTTTACTGGACCAGCCAGAACCAGCTGGAGAGGGCTGCACTGTGGCAAGACCTTGTCCATTGGGTAAATGACATAGGCATGCTTAACCAGACATATGAGCAGGTACGCCATCACTGCAATGATTTAATTAGAAATGTCCATCAGCGTGTATCTCATATCCACAGACAACAGCTTGCCACAGGTGGTGGGGTACCTATCCACCCCCCTCACCAGACTGGAGGAGCTCCTCCTAAGTGTTGTGGCTCCAGCCCAACAACAACAACAACATCCACAGACATGTGTCATGATGGAGGCTGGAGCAACCCAGCATGTGGACATGGAGTGTGCAGGTAACATGCCATATCTGTAGTTGACTGTTGTCTGCACTGGTAGTTTATGTATGTGTGAGATGTGTACTGTGTGTGTAGCTGTTATCCTGGAAATTCTTGTGCAAGACTGATATTCTGAATATCATCAGTACACCTGTGAAAGCCAACTGTTGTACTACTGTACTGTATCATACTCACAGTATCAATGGCACAGTTGTGCCCACTAACAATAACTGTCTTATTTGTGCAGGTCCCTCTGGAGTAACAGCAAGGCAGCCAATCCATACTGGTGAGTGTGTAATAACAATACTATTAATACTAATGATAATAATAGTAATAATACCCTCAAACAGTATTGTGTTTTTTTAGGATGTTTTAAGAGTTCATATGTACTATATATAGTTTTCAGTAATTTTTTATGGTATGTCTTTAAATTTTATTCATTGCCATCAATTATGTATGTAAATTAATTGTGATTGAATAGTACTTAAACAGGTGTATGGATGGTGAAGTTGTTTCTGAGGAAGTTCACAGAAGATTAAAGTGAATGAAAGCTAAAACAACTTGTGGAGTCTCATAATTTGCTGCTGGGTTTAAGCTGACTTCGTTTTTCCAGAGTTACTTGGTTGCAGTGTCTTTCTGTTCTTTGAAGTTTTTGTACGTTTTCAGCTTTTTACCTTTGGCTAGAATTATGTCACAAGACCCATTGATGGATTTATCCACCCATCCAGTTCCAGTAGGATTTATGCATTTTTCTGAACAGCTAACAAGTGTTATTACTACAGCAATTCAAAAGGGTATCGAAAATGCTTCCAAACCAGGTACTTTTTCATTCGGTGAGGGAAGTCAAAATGTGAACACCCGTAATCGTGGTTATTTGGCCAGCACACAGGATAACGGAAGTGCCAGCAAGTCGCAAGACGTTCCTTTCGTGGGTCCGAGTAGTGTGGTGGAATATATCGCAAAAGATGCAGAAAACCCTTTTGAAAACATCCAGGACATTGAAATTGCTGACGAGGTAAGTAACATGGTGGATTCTGATTTTCAGAATCAAAAAAGCTGTAAACAAAGTATCTATGAGCTTGAAAGACTAACTTTTAAACATGTAAACCTAGATTTGGAAATCTGTTATCTTGCTGAGTGTGTCAAGCGCAAGTGTGTCCCACAAGGTCTTCGCTAAAGTAAATTTCCAAACTGTGTAGCGTTTGGGGACAGTTTGTATGAAGAACTGACTGGTTTATTTAACGACTTTGGACTAAAATTGATGACGGCTTTGATTAATCATTATACAAAGCAGCTACAAGTCTTAAAACAACAAATGACTGATTTAGACTCTAAAATTAAGAACTTTGCTTGTTTTTCTACTTTCACGAGCTTGTACTCCAGCATTACTGCTAGAGCAGACCGGCAAAGAGCGACGATCATTTCAAGAAAGCAAAAGAAATTAAAAAGGGACATTACAGCATATGCTAACAAAAAAGCTTATGTTTTGGTATCACATGTTGACACAGAATATATGCATGATACTAATTGTAATAACAAGCATATTGTGGATTCAAATGACAAAAGAAATGTGTCTGGCTCTAATAGTAGGTTGAGCAATAATGGTGGGGCAAATAATATCGAAGCCCCTATCTTAGATAATTGTAATAACTGTGACAGGAATGGTCAGGTTGCTAGTGCATCTAACAATGATAGTCACACAGTTTCTAATAATACCATAAATACGGACAATAACTGTGGTGACAATGGATCCAATGGAGGTCCTTTTTTAGTCGACAAACAGGGGAACAAACGTGGGCCAACTTGGAACAAAGTGGTTCAGAACAAACCCAAGGGAAGGCTGAGAAACAGAAAGAGATGGTAGGGGCAGTTCCCTTAAATTCATATGAAATACAGATACACAACTTGTCAAATATGGAAATTTCTGAAGAGACTACTAGTCTCTTACAGAAAGGTTTGTCTTTTATTCCTTCCAATCATTTTAATAAGACAAAAACCATAATAGATTTCAGATTAACACTTAGGAAATTAAATCTTAAATACATTATGAAAGACATTACAACAATCTCTACACAAGAAGGTCCCAAGAAAGCTAGTACCTTTAATCCACCACTAGTGGGCACACTTCAAGTTTTTCAAAACATATGTGAGGAAGCTTGAGAAACATAAATGCCACTAGCTTTCCTGAGAATTTAAGTGAGCCAGAGTTAACGGCTCTGAAAAACTTAAGACAACACGGACATAAGAATTATGAAGGCTGACAAGGGGGGCAAAATAGTAATTATGGAAAATTCACAATATATAAACTCAATGGAAGCTTTGTTAATGGACAAACATGTCTATCAAGAAGTAGATACTAAGATGATACAAAAAAGTTTTTAAGATTAGATACTACTTTATTTGATATGTTTAGTCAAGATGAAATAGACTATGCAACATATAGTTTCCTATTAGTTGAATTTCCTAAAATGGGAAACATGTTTGGTATCCCAAAACTACAAAAAAACCTGTTTGATCCCCTTTAGGCCAATTATCTCAGCCCCAAATGTAAGACAGAAAATATCTCCATTTGGTTAGATTACACTTTGAATCCAATAGTACAACGTTCTAAATATTATTTAAAAGACTCTTGGCATCTATTGGAACAGCTTAGAGAATTACAACCTCTGACATCTGAATTCTTTCTTGCTTCTTTGGATGTACAATCTTTATACACTTGTATTGATCATGAATTTGGAATTGAACATTTAAGACAATATTTGGTTGCTAACACAAATTTAAGTAATATTAAGGTTAACACCATTTGTAGTCTTATGGAATGTGTATTACAAAACAACTTTTCAAATTCAATGATAAATTTTATAGGCAAGTTTAGTGTGGCAATGGGGCAAGGGTAGCTCCGGCTTATGCAAATCTGACTATGGCACAATGGGAAAACACTTTCGTGGCAAATTCTATTTACAAAGACAAGATCATCTTTTACACCAGATACATAGATGATCTGTTTTTTCTATGGAATGGTACCTTACAGGAATTTCATGACTTTGTTCATTATTTGAACAACACTACAAATTGTCTAACATTCACTGTTGGTGAATTTGGAACTAACATCAATTTTTTGGATTTACATTTAAGTTATGACAATGTACTTAAAAAATTTTCAAGTTCCATATATAGAAAACCTACATTTGCAAATCAGTATTTGCACAAAAAACAGTATACACCCTTACCACATGAAGAAAGGGGTTATAAAGGGTCAATACATCCGCCTAAGCAGGTTGACATCTGACAATGAGATTTTTCTGAGTGAAACAAATAATCTAAGGGGATTTTTTGTCAATAGAGGTTATAAGTTGGCATGGTTAAAAACAATAGAAAGAGAAGTAACATCTCTTCGTGAGACCACAGCAAGGCCTATTTTAACAGTAGGGTCACTGGTCACAGAAGTAACAACTAAGAACAATAAGGAATTTAGTGGTTCCTTTTTGCTACCCATTTCTAATGAGATGTGGCTTATTAAAGACATTATTGTAAATAACTGGAAGATTATCTTGGGTAACCAAGATTTAGCGAACATTTTAGGCATTCAACCAATGTTTACTTTCAAAAAAGTAGTTAATCTAAAAAGTATACTTGAGAAAAAGGAAAATAGATGTACTACAAATAGAACGGGTGTCATACAAACTAAAGGCACCTTTTCTTGCCACTGTTGTAAACAGTGTAGATATATCACTTATTCATCTTTTGTACACCTTAAGCATTTACGAACAACACATTGGTCAAAACAGTATTTTACATGTCACAGTACTATGGTTGTTTATTTTGCTCAGTGCCAAACATGTCCAAGTTATTATGTGGGAATGACCACAAGAGCCTTGAAAGTCAGAATTAGTGAACACATTTTGGCTATAAAGAAAAAAGACACAAATAATGCATTAGCAAGGCATTCTATCATTTGTAATGAATTTAAAAAGTTCACATTTGCTGTTCTAGATAGTGTAAATAGTGTAACATTTGGTGGTAATTTCAAACTTTTATTAGAATGTAAAGAGTCCTTTTGGCAAATATTTTTAGGAGCTGACAAATTTCCAGGTCTCAATGAAACTATAAATATGAGATGTTTCCTGGAAATGAATTCATAATTTTATTGTGATATCACATATTCAAATGATATAGTTATATTAGTGTTAAACATATACTTGAGAAGTATTTATTTAGGATGTTTTAAGAGTTCATATGTACTATATATAGTTTTCAGTAATTTTTTATGGTATGTCTTTAAATTTTATTCATTGCCATCAATTATGTATGTAAATTAATTGTGATTGAATAGTATTTAAACAGGTGTATGGATGGTGAAGTTGTTTCTGAGGAAGTTCACAGAAGATTAAAGTGAATGAAAGCGCTAAAAACAACTTGTGGAGTCTCATAATTTGCTGCTGGGTTTAAGCTGACTTCGTTTTTCCAGAGTTACTAGTATTGTGTATGTGTTGGATTGCAGCTGTGTGTGTGTTTATATCTCATGTACTGAGGAGTGTGCATGTGTGCACGTGTGCATGTGTGCATGTGCCCATGTGCATGTACCCGTGTGCATGTGTGCATGTGCCCATGTGCATGTGTGCATGTGCCCATGTGCATGTGTGCATGTGCCTGTGTGCATGTGTGCATGTGTCCGTGTGCATGTGCCCATGTGCATGTGTGCATGTGTGCACGTGCCCGTGTGCATCTGTGGTAACATTGTGTACACATTGTAAAATGTGTTTCCTGTCTTCCTCTCACAGGTTCTGATGTTGCTCTGTTGGCGTACATCAGGGAACCTGATGCCACTGCTGGGGATAGTGATAATGATGATACATGTCTAATGGCACAGGGAGGTGTGACAGGGTCTGTTGTTGGTCAGCCAATCAACAGTACACAGCAGTCAACCCCATCAATGCGCACAGTCATCCTGCCGATACATCCATTGTCACCAATGTCCTTAGCTGAGGGACAGCATACAGTGAGCATTGACCAGGGTAATGTGGTATCAGTGGCACATGCACCCCCTCACAGCAGCCATGGCCAGAGTCCTGACATGGTACCACACAGGCAGATGTCCAGGGGTTCTTGTGGGAGCATCCGTGGTCATACTGCCCCTGTTAGACGTGCCCACAGAGGTCTTTCAACCTCAGCTATGTTCTGGGCTGTAATGCAGGCACAGGCACGTATGAAACGGTACACCAGACAGGGTCTGAGGGAGCTTAGAGCACATTGCACTGCTATGAATGACACTATGCATGACGTAGCAGCTGCCATCTGTACTGTCGGCGTGGTCATTGACAGACGTTGGGGGGACACATTAGATCTGTTCCACAACTACATGTCCATGAGCCAGGGCAATGCAGGATGGTTGAGGCATCGACATGGTCGTATGCCAGCAACATCAGCAGCTGGCAGTCATCGCGGATGACAACAAACCCGCAGCCACTCCCATAGTGCCAGTACCAGCCCCAGCAATGCTAGGTCTGTGCTGTCATCAGACCGCCCTAGAAGACCATGTGCAAGTGGCTCTGGACAGTCCCAGCAGGGCCATGTGTCCAGTCATCAACCAACTGCTTCTGATGGCAGTACCCAGTCTGGCTTAGTACCTGATACTATCTGTAGCACCCCTGCCAGGCACAGGTACCGTGTCCATGGCCAGAGACTGTGATCTGTATGACCTGGCAGGTACAGTCTGTGGCTGTCCACAAACACCCGTATATGGCAGCCATGAGGTGGAACTGTGTGGATGCATACACACATGCATAATGCTGACACCTAGGGATAACCCATACACACACACACACTGCATCAACATTGCCCCATGTTGTACTGTTGTCCCTCACTAACACACACACACACACATACATGTCGATTGGATGTGTCAATGGCAGACTCTGGCATACCAAGTACACACCGTGTGCATATGATGAAACTGTGCCACCTCTTGCAATATGTAACACTGATGCAGGAGCAGGATAGCATGGTGCTGATGCACAGGGTGACTACATAGAACTGTAGTAATATTATCATGTTGTTAACAGTACAGTGTAATGATATCATTGTGGGTATATCCCAGCATGCCTGATGCATTAACAGTATGATTGTCATTGTAGTTTTTTATACACCAGTGTTAATTCCAACAGTGTAAAGTCTGCACATATTGGCATTCTGGTGATAAGGCTGAAAACACAAACCCACCTACACAGGTAGCACAGGGTATAGGAAAATGGAAGTAATGTTACTCAATGCCAGACATGTAAACCGCAAGATGCATGCAGTTCAAACTCTACTCAGCATGATGAATGTTGATATCTGTGCAGTGACAGAAACCTGGTTCAAGGCTCCCAAGAGCACCCTAGCACTACCAGGTTACACCTCATACCATGCTTTGCAGCCCCAAAACATGGAACTAACTATGAAAGGAGGGTGAGTATCAATAAATGTCAAGGATACCCACACCCCCAGGTTGGTGCCACAGCATGAAGCATCTCAGACTATCCATGTGCAACTAACAGTGGGTAAAACTGCCTTCCAGTTCATAGCCTACTGCAGACCACCCTCCTAAACCCAGGAAACCCACTTGGCCTACTTAAGAACACATGAGTATATGAAGGTGTCTCCAAACAACATTATATTGGGCAACTTCATCTACCCACACATAGACTGGGAGCATTACTGTAGCTCCAACACCCTAGGCCAAAGGTTCCTAGAATTCATAAACTCAAATGCTATGGAACAACTTGTTACCACTCCCACAAGAGGGGAAAACATACTGCACCTGATCATCACCAACATGGGGACTCTATGCTCCAGACCAGAAGTTCATAGGTTCATAGGTTCATAGGTTCATACTAGGCTATCTGCCCTAGGGCATTTATAAGCCTAGCCAGAGTTGTGTGGCTTTCACCACCCCTTAGGTTGAAGAATACTATACCCATTAGTTTGCCGTGCCTCTGTCCAGCAGTGATACAGAGATGATCCCCGGGGTAAACCTATGATCTCCCATCCACTGGTCACGATTCCTCTTGAACAGAGCCAGCGAGGTGCTCTGTCTCACATGGACCAGGATTCTGTTCCACAGCATAGGGAGTCTCTGGGTGATGAATCTGTCCCTCCAGCATGTCCTATTTATATCAGTGTTGAGGTTTAAGTCTCTTGCTCTTGTGGCTCTGGTGGATTTGGATTTTTTGAGGTGGAGCATGTCCATTAATTCCGGGTTGGACATGGCCTTGTATGTCAGGCACAGGTCACCTCTGAGCAGACGGTATGCGACTGAATAGAGCTGGAGTTTCTTCAGTCGGGGAGCATATGGCATATTTTTGAGCCCCTTTATCCTTTTGGTGAGGAACTTTTGGAGTCTTTCCAATTGCTGCAGGTGTCGGGTAAGATACATTCCGAATGGGGCATTGTACTCAATCATTGGTCTGATAAGTGAAGAGTACAGGGGAACAATGACCTCCCTTGATCTGGATGTGAATCCCTTCATAATCAGGTGGGCAATGTAGAAGGTCCTCCTAACCACTTTGGCAATGTGAGTGTCAAAAGAAAGGTTACTGTCAACTTGGGTCCCCAGGTCCCTGATAACCTCTTCTGTGCTTAATGGATTGCCACCTATATGGTAACTTGGGGTTACCTTGTTTTTACCAAAGGGTATGACTATACATTTTTGGCGTTTAGCTTAAGGCCATGGCTCTGGCACCAGTTATCCGTTTCTATGAGACCTCTCTGAAGGATATCTGTGTCTGATGGATTTTCAACTATGGCGCCCAGTTTGCAGTCATCTGCAAACTTTGTCAGCCACAATCCTCCTATGTTTGCTTGCACTTCTGAAAAGTAGATGCCGAACAAGAGGGGGCCCAGGACTGAGCCCTGTGGGACACCGCTTGTGACTGGCTTGGAGTCTGACATGGCACCAGCAACTCTAACCCTGTGGGTTCTGTCCTTGAGCCAGTTTGCAACCCATCTTGTGACATATGGGTTTACATTTAAGCTGGTGAGCTTTTCTATGATACCCGAGTGGGGTATTGTGTCGAAACTTTTGCAAGGTCAAGGTAGGCTGTGTGAACTGCCTTACCCTTATCAATGGCCTTGGTGACTGTTTCAAAAAAGTCGACCAAGTTCAAGAGGCATGATCTGCCCTTGACAAAGCCGAATTGGGTAGGATCCAATGTCTGTAGGTCCCCTATGTCTTTATTTATGAGTTCCATTATGAACCTCTCCATAGCTTTGCAGACCAGGCTTGTTAAGCTTATGGGGCAGTAATTACCAGGGTCCGTAGAAGCACCGCCTTTGTGGAGTGGGACCACAGTTGCCGTATGCCACTCTTTAGGTACGTATCCTGTGGTAAGGCTAAAATTAAACAGCAGCCTTATGTGTGGGTTTAGTTCCTCATTGAGTTCGTGTAGCACACAGCTGGGGACACCATCCGGTCCCATTGATGCTGTGTTTTAGCTTTAGAGAGAGCACCCCCCACCTGGGCTTTTGAGATGATGGGGAGGCTACCCTCTGCGGGGATAGATTTTTCTCCTTTTGGGGGGGGGGGGGAGAAATTTTCACTGAACCTGTCTGCCAGTATGTTTGCAATGTCTGTGGGTTCAGTGATTTTTGTATCATTTTGGACTAATTCTGAGCATATCTGGGAGTTTCCACCCAGATTTCTAACATAGCTAAAGAAGGCCTTATGATTGTCTTTTGAGTCCTTGGCGATTTTCTCTCAAAGTTGGCCTTGGATGATTTTATGAATGATCGTAGTTTTTTACTAGTATTGATCAGAGATGTCTTCCTTTTAGGGATTTTGCTCTATCTTGTAGTAGCTTTCTCCTCTTGTTGTAAAGTTTGTTTATGGCTGGGGTCCACCAGATCAGCGCTTGCCTTTGGTGGAAAGGGTCTTGATTTTATTTGGGATTGCTTGATCCATGCAATCCTGGAGGTGCTCGTAGAAAGCATTTGTAAGGGATTCAGCAGCATGGGTTGTGGTTTCCAATGGCTCAGGGGCTTTGAAGGATACCACACCAGTCTTAAGAAGTGTGAAGTTGGCTTTTGAGAAGTTCTTCACTGTGGTCTTTTTTGTTGAGGGTGGGGGCGGGATGTGGATCTCCAGTGAGATTAGTTTATGGTTTGATCTCATCAATGAGGGATATACTTCCGGTGTGGAGCATTTTGTCCCCATGTTTGCGATGATCAGGTCTAGTATATTTTCACCTCTTGTGGGAATGGTGACAAGTTGTTCCGTAGCATTTGAGTTTATGAACTCCAGGAACCTTTGGGCTAGGGTATTGGGGCTTGAGTAATGTTCCCAGTCTATGTTTGGGTAGTTGAAGTCACCCAATATGATGGTGTTTGGAGAGACATTTATACTCTCCAGTGTCTTCAGGAAGGCTGTGTGGGGTTCCTGAGTTTGAGATGGTGGCCTGTAACATGCTACAAACTGTAGAGCAGTTTTGCCTGTGGTTAATTGCACCTGAATGGTCTCTGATGCTTTGTGAGTTGCCACCAGCCTGGAGGTGTGGGTATCCTTGATGAATATGGATACACCCCCTCCTTTTGTGGTACGGTCTGGGTTTTGGGGCCGGAACGCATGATATGAGGTAAAACCTGATAGTCCCGGGCTGCTCTCAGGAGCCTTGAACCAGGTTTCAGTCACAGCACAGACATCGATGTTCTCCATACTGAGGAGGGCTTGAGGCGTGCATGTTGAGATTTAGACTTCTGGCATTGAGCAGCATTACCCTTAGTTTTTTTCCATTATTGTTTTCTAGGGCGGTGGGTTTAGAATTTGAGCCTTGTCTAAAAAAGGCACTATGAGGGTGGCAAGAGCCTTTGCCAATATCCGGAAACCCAGGGGTGACAGGTGCAAGCCGTCCCTTGCGAAGCAGCGTGGCTTGTCAAGCATGTCATTCCAGGCAGACAGCCATTGGATCCCCTTAGAATGACACCAGAAATTAAGCCAATTATTAAAACTGATCATTTTGTCTCTGTATTGTGGCATCATTCTTGGTGAAGATAGGATACTGCTCAGGGTCAGGGTCATACCAGCCTGGGCTACATAATCTGAGAGCTCCTTTATGTCTCTTTTCATGTAGTCCAGGGAGGTATGTCCTCAGGTCATTCACACTGGCATGGACAATGACTGAGTCATACTTGTACTTGCTGTGGAGTGACCTGAGTGCTTGTGTTATGTGGCGGATTTTAGCGCCCGACAGGCAGCTTACTGTGACCCTCTCCTTGTTCAGTCTGGTGAGTGGGACGTCAGTGTGTCTGACTATGGAGTCACCTATGACAAGTGTCTCTGGCATTGTGTTTGGCCTTAAGGGCTGTGACTGATTTGCACACTGACTTTGTGATCTATGTGTTGCTTGTGTTATGTCATGAGGTGGCAGTTGTTTGGGTGTCTGCTTTGGAGGCCTCTGCTGTTTTGGTAGATTTTGATCAGTGCCTCTGAGTATGTCTTTGTGTGTTTATGTGTTTGATTTGTAGTTGTGATAGTTCTATGTGAGACTGGGTTTATGGTGTGTGTGGTTACCTTCTCCTCCTGTCTGGTTTTGCCAGTCCTGAGTTGAAGAGCTTGGCCTCCAGTTTGGCTATATAGTTGCATCTCTACATGTATTTGTGTTTTGTGGGAGGAGGAGAGGGTTGTCTGTGTACATGAGGCAATTGTAACATTGCCTCAATATTCCCAGATTCACCAGCTGAGCAGGATAGGACGCTAGCAACTGACCCTTTGACATGCTAGAAGAAATGAAAAGTTTGCTGTGTAACTGAGTCAGAAAGGACCTCTGGGAAGTGGGTACTCAAGGGGTTTTAAGCTAGTGAAGTACTTTGTATAATATAGAAGTGCTTTACCTGACTAAATAATGCTTTAGGAACAAGTGCTGAGCTTTACAGATAGAGAATAGACTGTTTAGAGTACAAGTAGAGCAGTTCTAAGGGAAAAAATGAAGAGCAGACTTTCACAGACCAGAAATAGTTTAACCTTGTTTAACCGGCGCTGCCCAATGGTGCTCTAGTGGCAACTCCGCGCTAAATGCAGAAAAGGCAATAAGTCAGTAGTACAGGCTAGCACACTTTAGTGGGCAGCCAAACAATTAAATTAAACAGCAAACAAACACTTTTCGACATGAATTAGACTAATTTCGACTAAAATGTACTTTTAAGTGCAGATAATAAAAAATGCAGTAAATAACTATGAAAACAGTTAAAGCTTGCTCTAGGTAAGCAGTAGAAGGTAAAACAAATATAAAAACAGCAGGATACTTAATCAGGAAAGCAGTCACTTTTTTTCAGCTCTCTGTAGCCAGGAAGACTTAACAGGACCACGTGGAGCTGTGTCTGAGCAATATGGCTTCAGAAAAATGCCAGAGGCAGATTTTAACCAGGGAACTTCAAAAGAGCTAGAAATGGTCCAAAATGACCAATTACTACAGCTTCTTGTGCTGAGGTCACTTCCCTCAAGGACAGGTAGGCTATTCAAGGCTCCCCACTCCCACTGGTGAGCTAAGAAACTTCCTTCTATCCAAGTAAGGCAATGGACAACACAGGAACTACATTACAGCCCAGGATACAGCAAGGCCTGTAAACTGGTCTAACTAGTTTAGGAGAGGCAGGAAAACAAGGAATATTTTTGTTTTAAATAGAAACACACAGAAATGCAGAAAAGGCAATAAGTCAGTAGTACACCCTAGCACACTTTAGTGGGCAGCCAAACAATAAAATTAAACAGCAAACAAACACTTTTCGACATGAATTAGACTAATTTCGACTAAAATGTACTTTTAAGTGCAGATAATAAAAATGCAGTAAATAACTATGAAAACAGTTAAAGCTTGCTCTAGGTAAGCAGTAGAAGGTAAAACAAATATAAAAAACAGCAGGATACTTAATCAGGAAAGCAGTCGCTTTTTTCAGTTCTCTGTAGCCAGGAAGACTCAACAGGACCACGTGGAGCTGTGTCTGAGCAATATGGCTTCAAAAAATGCCAGAGGCAGATTTTAACCAGGGAACTTCAAAAGAGCTAGAAATGGTCCAAAATGACCAATTACTACAGCTTCTTGTGCTGAGGTCACTTCCCTCAAGGACAGGTAGGCTATTCAAGGCTCCGCACTCCCACTGGTGAGCTAAGAAACTTCCTTCTATCCAAGTAAGGCAATGGACAACACAGGAACTACAACACAGCCCAGGATACAGCAAGGCATGTAAACTGGTCTAACTAGTTTTGGAGAGGCAGGAAAACAAGGAATATTTTTTTGTTTTTTTTGTTTTTAAATAGAAACACACAGAAATGCAGAAAAGGCAATAAGTCAGTAGAACAGGCTAGCACACTTTAGTGGGCAGCCAAACAATTAAATTAAACAGCAAACAAACACTTTTAGGCTTGAATTAGACTAGTTTCGACTAAAATGTACTTTTAAGTGCAGATAATAAAAAATGCAGTAAATAATTATGAAAACAGTTAAAGCTTGCTCTAGGTAAGCAGTAGAAGGTAAAACAAATATAAAAACTGCCGGATACTTAATCAGGAAAGGAGTGGCTTTTTTGCAGTTCTCTGTAGCCAGGAAGACTCAACAGGACTACGTGGAGATGTGTCTGAGCAATATGGCTTCAAAAAAATGCCAGAGGCAGATTTTAACCAGGGAACTTCAAAAGAGCTAGAAATGGTCCAAAATGACCAATTACTACAGCTTCTTGTGCTGAGGTCACTTCCCTCAAGGACAGGTAGACTATTCAAGGCTCCCCACTCCCACTGGTGAGCTAAGAAACTTCCTTCTATCCAAGTAAGGCAATGGACAACACAGGAACTACAACACAGCCCAGGATACAGCAAGGCCTGTAAACTGGTCTAACTAGTTTAGGAGAGGCAGGAAAACAAGGAATTTTTTGTTTTTTTTTTGTTTTTAAATAGAAACACACAGAAATGCAGAAAAGGCAATAAGTCAGTAGTACAGGCTAGCACACTTTAGTGGGCAGCCAAACAATTAAATTAAACAGCAAACAAA
This sequence comes from Protopterus annectens, assembly GCF_019279795.1. NCBI lineage: Eukaryota > Metazoa > Chordata > Ceratodontiformes > Protopteridae > Protopterus > Protopterus annectens. The sequence goes on from NC_056732.1 coordinate 1,295,205,475, forward strand.
CACTTTTTGACATGAATTAGACTAATTTTGACTAAAATGTACTTTTAAGTGCAGATAATAAAAAATGCAGTAAATAACTATGAAAACAGTTAAAGCTTGCTCTAGGTAAGCAGTAGAAGGTAAAACAAATATAAAAAACAGCAGGATACTTAATCAGGAAAGCAGTCCCTTTTTTTCAGTTCTCTGTAGCCAGGAAGACTCAACAGGACTACGTGGAAATGTGTCTGAGCAATATGGCTTCAAAAAAATGCCAGAGGCAGATTTTAACCAGGGAACTTCAAAAGAGCTAGAAATGGTCCAAAATGACCAATTACTACAGCTTCTTGTGCTGAGGTCACTTCCCTCAAGGACAGGTAGGCTATTCAAGGCTCCCCACTCCCACTGGTGAGCTAAGAAACTTCCTTCTATCCAAGTAAGGCAATGGACAACACAGGAACTACAACACAGCCCAGGATACAACAAGGCCTGTAAACTGGTCTAACTAGTTTAGGAGAGGCAGGAAAACAAGGAATATTTTTTCTTTTTTTGTTTTGAAATAGAAACACACAGAAATGCAGAAAAGGCAATAAGTCAGTAGTACAGGCTAGCACACTTTGGTGGGCAGCCAAACAATTAAATTAAACAGCAAACAAACACTTTTAGACTTGAATTAGACTAATTTCGACTAAAATGTACTTTTAAGTGCAGATAATAAAAAATGCAGTAAATAACTATGAAAACAGTTAAAGCTTGCTCTAGGTAAGCAGTAGAAGGTAAAACAAATATATAAAACAGCAGGATACTTAATCAGGAAAGCAGTCACGTTTTTTCAGTTCTCTGTAGCCAGGGAGACTCAACAGGACCACGTGGAGCTGTGTCTGAGCAATATGGCTTCAAAAAAGTGCCAGAGGCAGATTTTAACCAGGGAACTTCAAAAGAGCTAGAAATGGTCCAAAATGACCAATTACTACAGCTTCTTGTGCTGAGGTCACTTCCCTCTCAGAGAAGGCAGGTAGGCTATTCAAGGCTCCCCACTCCCACTGGTTAGCTAAGAAACTTCCTTCTATCCAAGTAAGGCAATGGACAACACAGGAACTACAACACAGCCCAGGATACAGCAAGGCCTGTAAACTGGTCTAACTAGTTTAGGAGAGGCAGGGAATATTTTTTTCTTTTTTTTGGTTTTAAATAGAAACACACAGAAATGCAAAGGCAATAAGTCAGTAGTACAGGCTAGCACACTTTAGTGGGCAGCCAAACAATTAAATTAAACAGCAAACAAACACTTTTCGAGCTTAGCCAGAATTAGACTAATTTCGACTAAAATGTACTTTTAAGTGCAGATAATAAAAAATGCAGTAAATAACTATGAAAACAGTTAAAGCTTGCTCTAGGTAAGCAGTAGAAGGTAAAACAAATATAAAAAACAGCAGGATACTTAATCAGGAAAGCTTGATCACGTTTTTCAGTTCTCTGTAGCCAGGGAGACTCAACAGGACCACGTGGAGCTGTGTCTGAGCAATATGGCTTCAAAAAATGCCAGAGGCAGATTTTAACCAGGGAACTTCAAAAGAGCTAGAAATGGTCCAAAATGACCAATTACTACAGCTTCTTGTGCTGAGGTCACTTCCCTCAAGGGCAGGTAGGCTATTCAAGGCTCCCCACTCCCACTGGTTAGCTAAGAAACTTCCTTCTATCCAAGTAAGGCAATGGACAACACAGGAACTACAACACAGCCCAGGATACAGCAAGGCCTGTAAACTGGTCTAACTAGTTTAGGAGAGGCAGGAAAACAAGGAATACTTTTTTCTTTTTTTGTTTTTAAATAGAAACACACAGAAATGCAGAAAAGGCAATAAGTCAGTAGTACAGGCTAGCACACTTTGGTGGGCAGCCAAACAATTAAATTAAACAGCAAACAAACACTTTCGACTTGAATTAGGCTAATTTCGACTAAAATGTACTTTTAAAAGTGCAGAATAATAAAAAATGCAGTAAATAACTATGAAAAC
>NC_056732.1:1295207965-1295243986 GCF_019279795.1 Protopterus annectens
GAAACAGTGATAAATCAGTTACACAGGCTAGCACACTTTAGTGGACAGCCTCAACAGTTAAATTAAACAAACAAACAAACTTTTGATCAAATTCGACTAAAATGTAACTTTAAGTGCAGATTTTAAAATAATGCAGCAAACAGTTCAAAAACAGTTCAAGCTAGTTCAGGGTAAGCTACAGAAGCTATTCCAAGTGAACAAAAAGCAAAGATACTTAAATCCAGAAAGTAGTCGCTTTTCTGAGTTCCCTGTAGCTAGGACCACTCTGCAGAACACGAGGAGCTTGTCTGAGCAGTATAGCCAGAAAAAAACGCCCAGAGGTGGATTTTAAACAGTGAACTACAAAAGAGCTAGAAATGGTCCAAAACAACCAATTACTACAGCTTCTTGTGCTGAGGTCACTTCCTACAGGGACAGGTAGGCTGCTCAAGGCTCCCCACTCCCACTGGTGAGCAAAGAAACTTCCTTCTATCCAAGTAAGGTAATGGACAACACAGGAACTGCACCACAGCCCAGAATACAGCAATGCTTGTAAACTGGTCTAAACTAGTCGAGGAGAGGCGGGAAAACAAGGTTTTTTTTTGTTTTTTTGATAGAAACATACAGAAAATGCAGAAACAGTGATAAATCAGTTACACAGGCTAGCACACTTTAGTGGGCAACCTCAACAGTTAAATTAAACAAACAAACAAACAAACAAACAAACTTTTGATCAAATTTGACTAAAATGTAACTTTAAGTGCAGATTTTAAAATAATGCAGCAAACAGTTCAAAAACAGTTCAAGCTAGTTCAGGGTAAGCTACAGAAGCTATTCCAAGTGAAAAAAAAGCAAAGATACTTAAATCCAGAAAGTAGTCGCTTTTCTGAGTTCCCTGTAGCTAGGACCACTCTGCAGAACCACGAGGAGCTTGTCTGAGCAGTATAGCCAGAACAAAATGCCCAGAGGTGGATTTTAAACAGTGAACTACAAAAGAGCTAGAAATGGTCCAAAACAACCAATTACTACAGCTTCTTGTGCTGAGGTCACTTCCTACAGGGACAGGTAGGCTGCTCAAGGCTCCCCACTCCCACTGGTGAGCAAAGAAACTTCCCTCTATCCAAGTAAGGTAATGGACAACACAGGAACTACACCACAGCCCAGAATACAGCACTGCCTGTAAAATGGTCTAAACAAGTCAAGGAGAGGGTTGAAAACAAGAATTATTTTTTTTGTTTTTTTGATAGAAGTGCACAGAAAATGCAGAAACAGTGATAAATCAGTTACACAGGCTATCACACTTTAGTGGGCAGCCTCAACAGTTAAATTAAACAAACAAACAAACTTTCGATCAAATTCGACTAAAATGTAACTTTAAGTGCAGATTTTAAAATAATGCAGCAAACAGTTCAAAAACAGTTCAAGCTAGTTCAGGGTAAGCTACAGAAGCTATTCCAAGTGAAAAAAGCAAAGATACTTAAATCCAGAAAGTAGTCGCTTTTCTGAGTTCCCTGTAGCTAGGACCACTCTGCAGAACCACGAGGAGCTTGTCTGAGCAGTATAGCCAGAAAAAATGCCCAGAGGCGGATTTTAAACAGTGAACTACAAAAGAGCTAGAAATGGTCCAAAACAACCAATTACTACAGCTTCTTGTGCTGAGGTCACTTCCTACAGGGACAGGTAGGCTGCTCAAGGCTCCCCACTCCCACTGGTGAGCAAAGAAACTTCCTTCTATTCAAGTAAGGTAATGGACAACCACAGGAACTACACCACAGCCCAGAATACAGCAATGCCAGTAAACTGGTCTAAACTAGTCGAGGAGAGGCCGGAAAACAATGATTTTTTTTTTGTTTTTTTGACAGAAACACACAGAAAATGCAGAAACAGTGATAAATCAGTTACACAGGCTAGCACACTTTAGTGGACAGCCTCAACAGTTAAATTAAACAAACAAATAAATAAACTTTCGATCAAATTCAACTAAGATGTAACTTTAAGTACAGATTTTAAAATAATGCAGCAAACAGTTCAAAAACAGCTCAAGCTAGTTCAGGGTAATTACAGAAGCTATTCCAAGTGATAAAAAGCAAAGATACTTAAATCCAGAAAGTAGTCGCTTTTCTGAGTTCCCTGTAGCTAGGACCACTCTGCAGAACCACGAGGAGCTTGTCTGAGCAGTATGTGGTAAATCAACAAACAAGGGGGAACCACATTGTACCCCCTTTGCAAACTAGCCATGTTAGCTTGGGATATAGCATCAAAGCACAATCACACTCTACAAGCATTCTACATTCTATCAGAGTAAAACTGTGGCAGACAAGTTGAGCAGGACAATGGCAGATCCTCACTAAAGGAAACTAGATCAGGGAATCTTCCAAAATTTGATCCATCTGTGGGGAGTTCCTTGAGTAGGCCTCTTTGCATCCTCTCTGAACAATCAACTGGCAAGATTTTGTTCCAAACTCCATGCAAGAAGGCTTGGAAGTCAGATGCCTTTTCTTTTCCTTTCCTTGGACAGGAACATTCCTGTATGCTTTTCTACCCTTTCCACTAATATCCAGGGTACTTCTGAAGATTCAGATCATTGTGGTGACTCCCTTCTGGCCCAGGCAACTATGGTTCTTCCTTCTTTTGGAAAAGGCCAGGGGCAATTACCACAAGCTTCCTCACAGAATCGATGGCCTTGCGCAAGAACAGGGGTGTTTGATACACTCCTACTGCAATCAACTTCAATTGGCTACCTGGATAATTGGGTCTTAGTTCCCTTCTGGAACTTGTTTGCTGAGGAAGTGCAGCAGGTATAATGGAGGCAAGAAAGCCTGCTGCTACAATCATATATTAGTAAATGAAAAAGGTTTTCTAGTTGGTACCTACAACATAACAATCCATTCTGTGTTGGCAGGTCTCTGTTTTTTTTATAATATTTGTGTGAGTTACTATCCTATGGCTTTTCTTACTCCTCCATCAAGGCACATTTATTAGCCATTTCAACATGACTGCCCATGGATCCCCCTCTTTCAATGCATTCTCATGACAAAATGTTTTTAACAGGGAGGTTGCATAAGAGGCTTCCAAAAAAACTGATAGCCCTTCCATGGGATCTTAATTTTGTGTTAGGAGGCTAATTCTTGGTCCATTTGAACCAGTTAATCTGGCTGACTTGGAGTTCTTAACATGGAAAACAGTTTTATTGATTGCTCTGACTTCTGCAAGAAAGGTATCTGAATTGCAACATCTTATGGTGAGTCCACCATATCTCATTTCCACAGAGAAAGGAATTCTTTGAGAACTAATTTTTCTTTCATGCCTAAAGTGGTATCAAGTTTATTTTGTGCCAAACTATCCATCTTCCTGTTTTCTTTCCTGAACCTAAAAATGAGGGAGAAAGATATTCTATACCTTTGAGGTCTGCAGATAACTGAGGTACTATCTTGACAGAACTAAATCTTTCAGGTCTTTGGATCAATAGCTCATTTCTTGTGAAGGTAGGAAGATGGACAACCAGTATCAGAACAGACTATTTCCAAATGGATGTCTAAGGCCTTTACCTTTTGTTATACTCACCACAACAAAACAGCAGTTTCAAGGCCCTATCTATTAGGGCTTTGGTTTCATCTTTGGCCTTTTGGAAAGAGTTGAATTCTAGAAGTATTGTAGAAGAAACAATTTGGTCCTCTGTACATACTGACAAAGAACTATAAGCTTAGGTCTAGATCAGGCTTTGCTAGGACCAGGACTCCTGGATCCTTCCCCTTCCACCTCATAAATGTAGTAAGCTAGGGTAATCTACCCGTATAGTTAAGGCTACTGCAGTAGTGATCAATATGATGAACATAGTACAGTAGTGTAAGGAAAGTTACCATAAAAGTAGATGTTTGAATGATCACCATTGCAAGGGCTGCTTCCTTCCTCAATCTCCCTTGTTTATTGGTGTATTGTTTATGCCAGAGTGTGGACATTTATTAATTGTTGTTTCTAGCATTGTCTCTTCAGAGTTCAGGCTCCCTCTTTCTATTTCTCTGTTGTCTTGAAAACTCTGATTTGCTTGGTGTCCAAACCTGTCTTTTTCATCAGTTCAGCTGGGGCTGACTGCCGGTTTGGGCGCATGGAAGGCACCCACAAGCTTTGGAAGCTGGCTGGTTGTGATAGCCTATGCAGAATATAACCCATACAGCTAAGGCTACTGCAGCAGTGTTCATTCAAACATCTACTTTTATGATAAGTTTATTTACACAACTGTACTTTGTATGACATGAAATTGTGTTTAGAGTGAGGAAAGCATTGTTACCAGTGACAATCCATAATGACATTGCAGAGAAAAAGGGGATGAAAAAGTGTCCCTTAACAGATGAATGTATCTGCTGGAGCAGAGAAGATGAAAAAAGGCCTAGTAAACTGCAGACATAAGCAAAAAGGAAAGCAATTTACCAGAGAAAGAAGGAATACTGAATATGTGAGTGAAGTAATTTCAACAAGAAATGTAGAAAGTGTTCTTGGAGAATTTCTTTCAGATGAAATATAAGTTTAAAATCAGTGCAATAAGACAGCCAAGAATAGTATGGGGAGCTCTGTGATACAAAATTAAAGACATAATAGTATAACCGTGCTATTGCTCCTCTTAAAATAAGTCATGCAAATTCCATTCTTGAGTGTTCTGTGCTGTTTTAGAAAAGACATGGACAAAAATAATATTGTCCAGAAAAGGGCAACAAATATGTTTGCAAGTCTACATCAGAAGCAATGTGAAGAAAGAAAAATAGAATTTAACATGTACACTGTTGAGAAGTGCAGGGAAATATAAACATTTTACATGTTAAAACAATCATCATAGTCCACTAGGGAGGCATCTTACAGAAAAAAAAAGGTTGCACAAAAACAAGAGACCACAGCTTGAAATTGAAGCTAGGTTCAGGGCTCATGTCAGGAAGTTTATTTTACCAATATGGCACTGTCGGTGTATGGAACTGCCCTTCATAGAAAATGGTTCATTCAGGACACCTAATATAACACCTTTATTCACCACTGTTTACATCATATTCTCTGATATAATGTCCAGCTGTCAGTATTACCTCAAATCTTTTATCACCTACTCTAACCGCTAGTCTCTAGCTGCCCTATACCACCTACCATCCTCAAATCCTTTCCTCACTCACCCCCTGTTTATAAAAACACATTCTTTTTTGCTGTACATAATGTACATGTGTAAATATGTAGTGCTATATGAAGTGGTGCAGTAATCTGTTTTAATCAAGCCTTTACGTAACCCTTTAAGTGTGTTACTGAACTACATTACATTCGTTGTTTGAATTTATCTGACTGCAACTATCTTTACTTCATTATAAGATCTTGTATACTTCTGTTTTGATAATTTCTGTACTTCTGGGCTGAATGAAACTGGCCCATTGAGAGGACAACCCTACCCTGGCTAACAAATTCATATAAATACATTAATAAATAAAAAATTAACTTTAAAAAACATGAATGGCATAAAAAAATCACTATTTTTGAGTGGGGTTAGTGATAGCAATGTATAAATGAGTATAGTTTATTTTTTCATGGACTAGACTGAAAGGAAGCCTAGTTTGGGCCAATAGTTCTCTATCTGTCATCTTTTTTTTCTGTGCATATACATTGTAAACATATGAGTAAAAAGCCCATTTATTAAAGTCCTATTTTCAGTAATGCAGTTTTAAGTATGATTGATAACTTTCACCGCTGTTTATACAAACTAATATCATACAAAGCCCACTTTTTCATTCTTCCTTAGCTATAAAATTCTTTTGAAATCATGAAATAATGGCTTATTAACCAAAACAGTATTTCCACTCTTTTTAGCAGCAGACCTAGTAACAGTGTATCAGCTTGCATGCTGCTTTGTTTTTATAATGTAGGATTGATAAATAATTATGATGTCTGCATTGCACTAATCCTTAGGATTCTGTCTTGCATATTACTCTGCATGATTTATGTGCCCCATACTGTGAGTGTATATATTCTTTCATTTGTTTTGGCAACTGGATTAGCATTCCAGACAAACAAATGCCTGTCTTTAAGTCTTACCTGTGAGAGTTAATGTGTTCAAGTCTTACCTGTGAGAGTTCATTGTGGTAATCCATCACATGACAAGACCAGCAGCATAAATTGCAATGTAATATAATTACATGGTCAGTGTTAACACCTGACATAAAAGGTCTTTACAAACAAGGAAATGAAGGGTGTTTGCAGTAAATTATGTATGGTGATACACATGTGGGGGTTAAGAAAATGGTTTACAGTGAATTATACCAAGACATGTATGAAAAAGACTATAATGTGATGGACTTAAACTGAATTATGTAAAAAGAAATGTATTTGCAGGCTACATTAAAAAAAAAGCAATGAAACTACTTTATATGAATCTTAACCACATTTGAAAAATGTTCTGCTTCTAAAGGGCCTTCTCATTTACCAGGTATAAATAAGTTTTTCAGTCATCCATTTCAGGGCTGGTGTTAACAGTTTGGGGATCCACTAGAAATTTTAGCTTTATGCCCCTCCTGCGCAAGATTTTTCCCACATCACACTAACAATTATACATTCACATGCCCTCTGCGATTCGGTGTTGCACCCAGCATCTTCTGTCTTTCAGGGGTTCTTTCAAACTAATGCTCAGACAGCCTATTTATTATTTTAATTCTCAGTATATCATTATCCAAACAGACCTAACAGTAAAAACATGTTCTGTGTTCCATTCTCACACTGTCTACAGGGAATGCATACATTTCTGTGCCACACTTGGAGCCCCTTCTTCAATTTTGTCCCCAGGATAAATCTTCCTAAACCAATACCAAGTCAACTAAATAGGTTTTCCCAAGCTCAGTCACTGATATAGCAAAAACAGGGCACAATGTCATTGTTCTTCACTTTCTAAGGCACCTGTGCATACAGGGTATAAAACTTTAAATTGCCTAACATGTTGCTACTCAAAGTTTGCATATCACATGTCACGCATTCTTCTAGAAGGCAGCCTAAGTAAAAATTGCACTGATGCTAGAAGCTCATTCTTAGTGTGTATGTTGTATATGATCATTCTGACAAACATCCCAATGTTACCTGGTGTTAGAAAGGAGATGTATATCTGCAGAAATGAAGAAATGTATTGGCTTTCAAGAATTTAAGTGCCTGGAAGTACAGAAATTCATTTTCAGTGTGAAAATAACGAAAATGCGACGACTATGAATTTTCTTACTGCAATGCAACTTTGCAGAAAGCTGGAATCTTTGGATACATAGTTTTGAATTATTTTTCACTGTGAGTAGAATACATGAGAAGCCTGAAAAGTACAGTGTGTCACATTTCTACATGCTGCTGAAGAAGAAGCCTTGAAAGTATTTAATAGGTTCATAGATTCATAGGAAGTTACAAGGCTAGCAGCCCTACAGCCCTTACAAACCTAGCTGTGTTAATCCTGAATTCCTCAATTGTCTTTGGTTAGATGGACATAATTTGAAAAGCGAGTCTATGATAAACACTGACTAGCCCTGTCCACGAGGGACATCGGTGCCACCCTTGGGGTGAATTTGTGTTTTCCCATCCATTGGTCCAGTTTGCGCTTGAATAGTGTCAGTGAGGAACTCTGCTTCACATGAATTGGAGGTTTATTCCAGAGTAGTAGCAATCTCTGGGAGATATATCTGTCTCCAGCATGTTCTGTTAATGACACAGGCTAAGTTAAGATACCTAGATCAAAAGACTCTTGTACCATTTAATTATGGTTGTGCAGCATATCTATCAGGGCAGGGTCAGAGACTGCCCTCTCTTTCAGCAGCCTATATGATGCAGAGTACAGTGACAGGGCTTTCAGTCTATCCACGTAAGTCATGGTTTGGACACCCTGCATTTTCTTGGTGAGAAACCTCTGTGATCTCTCCAGCTGCTGTAGGTGCCTGGTGAGGTACATGCAGAAGGGAGCATTGTTCTCTATTAATCGTCTGATGAGGATTGTGTACAGTGGAGTTATAACATCCTTAGACCTGGATGGGATGCCCTTACTTATGAGATAAGCCGGGTAGAAGGCTTTCTTTACCACTGTGGAAACTTGGTGGTTGAAGTTCAGATTGCCTCATACCTGTGTTCCCAGATCTCACACCACTGGGTTTGACTTATGGGGTGCTGTCAATATTGTAATTAGCAGGGAATTCTACTTTGCCAAATGGAATAATAATGCACCTTTTTTTCATTTAGTTTTAGACCATGGCTTTGACACCAGTCATTTGTCTGTGTTAGCCCCTCCTGCAATATGTTGACATCATTGGGGGAATCAAAGATTGCACTCCAATCATCAGCAAACTTGGTAAGACAAAGGCCATCTATTTTAGCATGGACTTCTGAGAAATAGATTCCAAACATTAAAGGGCCCAGCACAGATCCTTGTGGTATGCCACTGGTGATTTGTCTACTGGTAGAGGTAGAGTCACTGTTATAGTCATAAATAAATAACATTAAGAATTTACCTTATATGCCTTTAGTCAGGAACAACACTTCAGGATGTGCAAACAGAAATTTTATTTTTACAGCACTGGGAGAGAGTCTTCATAGCAGATGTCAAAATAGTCTCTCTAAACAAGGACAAACTACATTTTTTATACATTTTTGTTATCAAAACTAGTCATGCACTTTGATTACATTACAATGACTGTGTCCTATAGAAAACTTTGCAAATGTCCTCATCCCTTGTGATTTTCCCCTGAGACTTAGGTTCATAGGTTCATAGGTTCATACTAGGCTATCTGCCCTAGGGCATTTATAAGCCTAGCCAGAGTGTGTTTGGCTTTCGCCACCCATTTTAAATTAATTTTGCTACGCCCTTTTCGAGTTAGTATACTGTGCCTCTGTCTAACAGTGACACAGAAGTGATACCCGGGGTAAACCTACGATCTCCCATCCACTCATCAAGATTCCTCTTGAAGAGAGTCAATTAGGGACTCTGCCTAACCTGGACTGGGATTTTATTCCAGAGTGAAGGGAGCCTCTGGGTTATGAATCCGTCCCTCTAGCATGTCCTATTTATTTCAGTGCTGAGGTTCAAGTCTCGAGCGTGGCTCGATGGGATTTGGATTTTCTGAGGTGCAGCATGTCCATTAATTTCGGGTTGGACATGGCTTTATACGTCAGGCACAGATCACCTCTGAACAGGCGGTATGCCACTGACTAGAGCTGGAGTTTCTTTAACCGGGCAGCATATGGCATCTGTTTGAGCCCTTTGATCCTCTTGGTGAGGTACTTTTGGGGTCTTTCTAGTTGCTGCAGGTGTCTGGTAAGGTACATCCCAAAAGGGACATTGTACTCAATTATGGGCCTGATGAGGGATGAGTAAAGAGGCACGATGACCTCCCCTGATCTAGATGTGAATCCCTTCATTATTAGGTGGGCTATATAAAATGTTTTTCTAACCACTTTGGCCGCGTAGTTGTCAAATGAGAGATTGCTATCTACTTGGGTCCCCAGGTCCCTAATTACTTCTTCTGTACTTAATGGATTACCACCTATGTGGTAATTTGTGGGCACTTTGTTTTTGCCAAAGGGGATGACTATACACTTTTTGGCATTTAGCTTGAGGCCATGGCTCTGGCACCAGTTGTCTGTTTCTATGAGGCCCTTTTGGAGGATACTTGTGTCGGCTGGAGAGTCGATTATGGCACCCAGTTTGCAGTCATCTGCGAACTTGGTCAGCCACAGTCCTTCTGTGTTGGCCTGTACCTCCGAGAAATATATACCGAACAAGAGAGGTCCCAGGACTGAGCATTGTGGGACACCACTTGTAACTGGTTTGGAGTCTGACATGGCTCCAGCAATTCTAACCATGTGGGTTCAGTCCTTGAGCCAGTTTGCAATCCATCTAGTGACACAGGGGTTTATATTTAAGCTGGTGAGCTTATCTATAATGCCCAAGTGGGGTATTGTATCGAAGGCTTTTGCGAGGTCCAGGTAGGCTGTGTGGACCACCTTCCCCTCGTCAATGGCCTTGGTGACTGTTTCAAAGAAATCAACCAGGTTTAAGAGGCAGGATCTGCCCTTAACAAAGCCGAACTGGGAAGGATCCAGTGTTTGTAGGTCCCCAATATCTTTATTTATGAGGTCCATGATGATCCTTTCCATAGCTTTGCAGACCAAGCTAGTCAGGCTTATGGGGCGATAGTTTCCAGGATCCGTTGAGGCACCACCTTTATGGAGAGGGACCACTGTTGCTGTACGCCACTCTTTGGGCACATATCCTGTAGTAAGACTGAGATTGAACAGTAGTTTTATGTTTGGGTTTAGCTCTTCTTGGAGTTCATGTAGGACGCAGCCCGGGACACCATCTGGTCCCATTGATGCTGTGCTTTTTGCTTTGGAGAGGGCGGCTCTTACCTGAGCATCTGAGATGTCAGGGGGGCAGCATTCTACTGGGATAGATATTTGCCCTTTTGGTGGGGGGGGGGGGGGGGAGAAGTTTGAGCTGAACCTGTCAGCTAGGATGTTGGCAATGTCTTTGGGTTCGGTGTATTTTTTGTCATTTTGGACTAATTATGAGCATATCTGGGAATTACCACCTAGGTTCCTAACATAACTAAAGAAAGACTTGTGATTATCCTTAGTGTCCTGTGCAATTTTTCTCCCGAAGCTGGCCTTAGACAATTTTATGTGTGCCCGTAGTTTTTTGCTAATACTGATCAGTGATGCTTTCCCTTTTTGGGATTTTGCTCTATCATTTAGTAGCTTCCTCCTTCTATTGTATAGTTTGTTTATGGCTGGTGTCCTGGTGTCCACCAGACAGGATGTCTGCCTTTGGAGGATTTGGTCTTGGTTTTATTTGGGATCATATGATCCATGCATTCCTGAAGGTGTTCATAGAATGCGTTTATAAAGGATTCTGTGGTCTGGGCCATATTTTCCACAGGCCCGGGGGCTTTGAAGGATTCCACCTCAGTTTTGAGGAGTGTGAAATTTGCTTTAGAGAAGTTTTTCACTGTGGTTTTCTGGGCAGGGGGTGGGGTCGGCATGTGAATATCCAGTGAGACTAGTTTATGGTCTGATCTTACCAGTGAGGGATACACTTCTGGTCTGGAGCATAGAGTCCCCATGTTGGTGATGATCAGGTCCAGTATGTTTTCCCCTCTTGTGGGAGTGGTAACAAGTTGTTCCATAGCATTTGAGTTTATAAATTCTAGGAACCTTTGGGCTAGGGTGTTGGAGCTAGAGTAATGCTCCCAGTCTATGTTTGGGTAGTTGAAGTCGCCCAATATAATGGTGTTTGGAGAGACCTTCATATTTTCCAGTGTTCTCAGGAAGGCCGAGTGGGGTTCCTGGGTTTGGGAGGATGGTCTGTAGCAGGCTATAAACTGGAAGGCAGTTTTACCCACTGTTAGTTGCACATGGATAGTCTCTGATGCTTCGTGCTTTGCCACCAACCTGGAGGTGTGGGTATCTTTGATGAATATCGATACTCCCCCTCCTTTTGTGGTTCGGTCCAAGTTTTGGGGCCGAAAAGCATCGTATGAGGTATAACCTGGTAGTGCTGGGGTGCTCTCGGGAGCCCTGAACCAGGTTTCTGTTACTGCACAGATATCAATGTACTGCATGCTAAGGAGAGTTTCGAAAAGTGCATCTTGAGGTTTAGACTTCTGGCGTTGAGTAGCATTACTCTTAGTTTCTTATCCCTTGTGATACCTATGGAGGTGGGTTTGTCTTTTGAGCCTTGCCTAAAAAAGGCACTATGGGGGTAGCAAGAGCCTTTGCCAATATCCGAAAGCCCAGGGTGACAGGTGCAAGCTGTTCCTAGCGAAGCATCGTGGCTTGTCAAGCATATCAGCCCAAGCTGACAGGCATCGGATCCCCTTTGAATGACACCAGTACTTAAGCCAATTGTTGAAATTGATCATCTTGTCTTCATATTGTGGCATCATTCTTGGTGAGGGTAAGATGCTACTCAAGGTCAGGGTCATACCGGCCTGGGCTACATGCTCAGAGAGCTCCTTTATGTCTCTTTTCATGTAGTCCAGGGAGGTACGTCTCAGGTCATTCACACCAGCATGGACAATGACTGAGTCATATTTGTACTTGCCTTGGAGTGACCTGAGTGTTTGTGTTATGTGGCGGATCCTAGTGCCCGACAGGCTGCTCACCGTGACCCTCTCCTTGTTCAGCCTGGTGAGCAGGACGTCAGTGTGCCTGATGATAGAGTCACCTATTACAAGTGTATCAGGTGTGTTGTTTAGTCTTAAGGGCTGTGACTGTTTGGCACACTGGCTTTGTGAGATATGTGTTGCAGGTGTTTTGTTTTGGGGTAGCGGCTGCTTGGGTGTCTGCTTTGGAGGTCTCTGCTGCTTCGGCAGATCTTTATTTAGAGCCTCAATATGTTTTTGTGTGATTATGTGTTTGGTTTGCTGTCGTGGTAGGTCTATGTGAGACTGGAATTGTAGTGAGTGTGGTTTCCTTCTCCTCCTGACTGGTTATGCCAGTACTGAGTTGAGAGAGCTTAGCCTCCAGTTTGGCTATATGGTTGCATCTCTCACATGTGTTGGAATTTGTTGGGAGGAGGAGAGGGTTGTCTGTGTACATGAGGCAGTTGTAACATTGCCTCCAGATTCACCAGCTGGACCGAGAGGAGATTGACAACTGACCTTTGGACATGCTAGAATAATATTGGGAATTCCTTAATAATTGAAAACCAGGGCCAGTGGGGAGTGAGGGTGTAGTGCTTTTAATTTTTAGTGCTGACATATAATTGCTTTAGTGAGCAAGTGCCAGATAACTTAAGTGCAATGTGTTACAGGTAACTTAAATGCAAAAACGACAAACAGTAACTTTCTTTCAAGTGAAACAAGGAAATAAGTACAGTAAGCAATGCAGATATCACTAGTGATCCACAGAAGCACTGAGAAGCTGCGTATTAGGTGGAATTAGCGTTCCAGGGAAATAACAAGCAAACAAACAACAATCATATAAACAAAGCTAGATTCAGCAGGCCTGGATCTAGTCTATGCTACAGCAAACAAGGTGTACCAATTTCAGTAAGATACAGTTCAAATATTCAGGCACTATAAACCTTTAACCAGAAATTCCCAGCTCAGAAGGGCAGAGTCCAGCCTCTTCTCCCACAAGAGTGCAGACCACAAACCTTCTTAATGTAAAATAATTGGCCTGAAGCCCAAGTGCTTAAACCAGAACTAATACACTTTAAGAATAACAGACACTTGGCTCTCAATCAGCAGTTCCCAACTTAGAAGGATGAAAGCTACCTGTCCTGCCACCACAGTGCATGCCACAAACCTTCCTAATGTAAAACAACTGGTCTGAAGCCCAAATGCTTAATCCAAATGACTTAGAATGATAGCTACACTTTAATCAAGTTACTAACAAGCAGTAATAAATACAACTGAATACTTTAGAGAATGCCTGGATTAGTGCTCAAGTTACACAAACAAAGCTAGATCCAGCAGGCCCGAATCCAGTCTATGCCACAGCAAACAAGGCGCACCAACTTCAGTAAGAAGCAGTTCAGATATGCATGCACTATAAGCCTTCAACCAGAAATTCCCAGCTCAGAAGGGCAGAGTCCAGCCTCTCTTCCCACAAGAGCGCAGACCACGAACCCTCTTAATGTAAAATAACTGGCCTGAAAGCCCAAGTGCTTAAACCAGAATTAATACACTTTTAGAATAATAGACACTGAGCCCTCAATCAGCAGTTTCCAACCTAGAAGGATGTAAGCTACCTGTTCTGCCATTACAATGCAGACCACAAACCCTCTCATAGTTGCTTCATGTGAACACCTTCTTGTACATGATTCACCTGCTTCCAAGGGGTCTTGTTTCTGACCTTGGATGTTTCAAATCTACCCTAGCATCAACGCACTCCTAGCCTGGAGGAGTCAGGCTAACAAATTCCTTTTTGTAATAACTACATGCCTCACTTCATGCAACTATTCTCTCTTATTACATGCTAAAAGAATGCAGTTTGAAATGAACAGTAATACTGTGGCTTATGAAGGTGTATTTTTCCCAGCCCTGCAGCCAAATTTTATTTACTTTTTTTAACAATCATATTATAGCATCATTAATAAACTGAAATTAATATACATTTTTAATAAGCTTGTCTTGTCCCATAACAGTTCCTCTCTCTGACACTATCAGTGTCATACCATACATATAATTATATTTTTATTTTTCTTAACTTGATAAAATATACCTCAGCATTATAATATTTATCATCAATTTTTGTCAAAATAGAACTGTCATTGATTTGTGCATGCAGTGGCATTTTATGTGCAGGTGAGGTTAAATATCTTGTAATCACTGCCTTTAGAATAGAAAACACCAAAATGATTACAAATATAATAAAAAGTACAATGACAATACCCTGGATTATGCTAGTTCTCATGTTACCAAAAATACTGCTGCTCAACCATCCAAAAAGTGTCCAGTTTTTGGATGTGCTGTCCAACTCTTTGGCCCTTTGTTTCATGAAGTTTGACAGTTTTTTCTGTTCATCATGATAGTCACTAATATATGAACAGCAACGACTCCTTATGAGGGCAGATGACCCCCCCCTTTGCAGCAAGCATTATATCAAGTGCCATTCGATTTTGTAACATCACAGTTCGCATTTCAGTCATTTCTCGATTTGCCATTTTGATGTGATGTGAAGTTTCGTTGGCCACCTCCTGTAGAATTTGAGCAAGCATAGTGATTTCAAGCATTGCCTTTTGCATTCCATATCCAGGATTAAAGACTGAAAATACTTGCTCTACCCAGTGGATCGCTCGCTTATTTTTTAGTCAACCTGCTGGTGAGTTTTTGAAATGTTGAATAGCAGGAGTAATATAGCCTACAAAGCAACATTCAGACCAGTTTGTAGGCAACCAGGGATAGGCACAATTACCACAGATGTAGTAACCGTCACTTATCATGCCCATGCCAAACCCCCAGTCATAGCTTTTTAAGTGCAAAGAGTCTAACACACTTTCATGCCTGGTGTCATTACATTTGCTTTTTCCTACTGGTACAGTCCCATTTCTGGCATAACATGTGTCTCCATGATGTGTGGTTGCAAGTTGAAGAAACACAACCTTTGAAAAATCAGTTACATTACGCCAGGTTAAGCTGATGTCATTAAGGTCCTTTTCAAATGACACCTGTGATGCAGGGATGGGAATCATAGGAATCTCTGCCTTGGAATGATGAGGTATATGCGAACATATCCAGCAGTTTGTTTTGTGTAGATTTTTGGCATATTACCAAAGGACCAGCAAGAAATGTTTTTTTTTTTACCAGTTTATAGAAGGGAACAGCAGCAGAAACAAAGCAAAAGTACTTGTTGTCACTGGATTCATTATGGACTGCTACTGAAGTTGAGCTTTTCACTGGGCAGATGATTTTTCTGTCACACCTCAATTTCCCTCTGTTGCCTGCAATAATTCATCTGGGACCCCCACATGACAGGTCTTCTTGCAATGAGATGAATGGATTTACGTTGGTAGTCCTGCACAGCGAACAGCAGTCAGGGTCATCAGCAGGACCTGGAAAGGACCCTTCTACCTCGGGCTGAGGCTGTTCTTCCTCTGGAAATTTTTAACGTAAACCCAGTCACCTGGTTGTAGTTGGTGACAGGGCTGGTCAGGAGGATTTGGTAATGCTGCTATTACTGTTCAATGATATTGCTGCAAAACATAAAGGAGTTTCTTGCAGTATGAAATCATAGCATCATCTGATAAGGTTAAATCGGCATTTTCCACTGGAGGGGTAGCTGGAAGGGCCATGGGTCTCCCCATTAATATTTCATATGGACTCAACTTTCTGTGGCATTTAGTGAGGCCCTCATAGTCATTAATGCTAAAGGAAGGGCTTTGGGCCACTTTAAATGGGTTTCAGCACAAATCTGAAATTTTATTTTTAAGGGTCCTGTTCACCCTTTTCACTAATTCAGATGACTGTGGATGGTTGAGGAACTGAAGACTCAACTTACTATTAAAAACTTTACATAGTCCCTTAAGCAATGCATTATTAAAATGTGTTCCCTGGTCACTATTAATAGAACATGGTATACCAAATCTTGGTATATAGTTATACAAAAACATTTTGACAACTGTGACTGCATCTGCTTTGCAATATGGGTAAGCTTCCACCCATGCAGGGAACATAACAGACCATAACCAAGATAAATTGAAAATTATTAGTGTTAGGCATCTGGATGAAGTCCAGCTGTATGTTAACAAAAGGTCCCCAAGGTGGAGGTAAACATGCAGCCTTATTGCTGGCATATTTACTTACATTATATTTTAAACATACACTACAATTTCGTACATACTGAAGTATCAAAGAGGAGACATGAGGGGCATACCAACTTTGGATAATTTGATTAAATAAAGCTGTCTTACTTGTATGGTAGATGATATGCCCTTACCAGGTAAGGTAGCAAAGAGGCAGGTGCCACCAGTCAGCCATCCAGATGTCGCCATATGCCATCAGAGGATTTTTTTACATCCATCCTTGAGTCATCTCAGAACTTCTCCCTGTGATGCTTTAGCATGAAAGGCTGACAACTTTTTAAAATGAAACACATCATTACTGTTGGAGTTTGTCATAGTTACATGCACAGATCTTTACAACAATCTTTTACTGCTTGTTTAGCAGCTTGGTCTGCCAAATTATTGCCCTTTGTTACAGCATCTATTCCCTTTTGATGGGCACAACATTTGATTACAGACAGCTTTTTAGGTAACAAAAGTGCATCTAACAATGATTTTATGTACCCTGAATTTTTAATTTGATTTCCTGAAGAGGTCAAAAACCCTCTCTCTCTTCAAAGCTGCCCAAAATCATGTACCATCCCGAAAGCATAACGGCTGTCTGTAAAAATATTGGCCACCTTGTCTTTGGCTAACTTACAGGCTTTTTGCAAAGCCACTAGCTCAGCTATTTGAGCAGAGTGAACACCCTCTAATCTTTGTTGCAACAATATTTTTTCTTCGCTGTAGACTGTTATTCCCGAGATCAACTTTTTTGTTTGATCTCTTCCACAGAAGTCATCCACAAACAGATGCATGTCAGCATTGGGTATAGGAGTGTCCTTTAAGTCCTCCCTAGGAAAAAGCAAATAGTTACACACACACAATCATACTTTTCACCATCCTCAGCAGTAGGCAACAGAGATGCAGGATTTAGAACAAGACAGCAGATCAGAGAAATAGATGGATCAGAAAGAAGTGTAAGTTCATATCTAGTTAGACATGCAGTCAAGAAAGGATGAGTTTTATTTTAAGTAATAAAGATGATTCAGAGTGATGGATAGCTACTGTAAGATCCTACTCTGAGATATTAAATGACCAAGATAACGTACCTGAGGTAACCATAGCTGTAATTTTTTTTGCTGACACTTTGTGTCCTTTTCCTGCAAGGATAGTCAGAAGATGCAAGGTATTTTGTTAAAATTGCTGAAAGGAATTTAGTGCTATCAGTAAATCATTTACATATTGTACTAACACAGCCCCACCCGGAAATGTCACATTCTCCAAATCTTTTATAGAATTTGAGAAAATAATGAAGGAGTTTTAGTATATCCCTGTGGCAACCATGTCCATGTATATTGCTGTCCCTGATAAGTGAAAGCAAACATAAGTTCATAGGTTGATAGGTAAGTACTAGGCTAACAGCCCTGGGGCCTATATAAGCCTAGCCAAAAAGGTTCCCTGGCTTTCACCACCCAAGAAAATGATTTTCCTGTGTCACCTATACTGAAACAGCAGATATAGCAAATCTCCTGGCTGATAAATTCAGCTCCAACTTTACTCCCCCCCCCCCCTCAACATTCCCTCAGGAAATATCGTCAAATATAACTCCCCCTACTATCACTAGAGAACAGATCCTTAATGCTCTCTATACGACCAAGAACACTGCATCAATGAGCCCAGACAATATCCCATGATGCCTTCTAAATATCATGAAACATGACCTATCAGGGCCTCTGGAATTACTATTTAACTGTAGCCTCCAAACAGGCTTCATGCCTCATGAATGGAGAAGGGAAACAGTCATCCCTCTGCACAAATGTGGTCCATCTACAGACCATGGAAACTACAGACCCATAAGTCTCACTAGTCTTATATGTAAAGCCATGGAATGAATTATCATGGAGAGGATCAATAGATATATAGTAAACCTCCAGACACTGGAACTAACCCAGTTTGGTTTAGTGAAGGGCAGATCATGCCTACTCAACCTGGTGGACTTCTTTGAAAAGGTCATTAAAGCAATGGATGAGGGCAAAATCTTTCAGACTGCCTACCTTCACCTGGCCAAGGGATTTGACACAGTACCCCACTTGGGCATTGTTGACAAGTTCAAGAGTTTAGGTACAACCCCATATGTCACCCGGTGGATAACCAACTGGCTCACAGACAGGACCCTGGAAGTTAGAACTGGGGAGTCCACTTCTCCAAAGAGGCTAGTCACAAGTGGAGTCCCACAGGGATCAGTCTTTGGACCACTTCTTTTTGGCATTTACTTCTCAGAAGTCAAGGCCAATGTCAGTGGCCTCTGGCTGACTAAATTTGCAGATGATTGCAAATTAGGAGCTGTCATTGAATCTCACACTGACACAAATGTTCTCCAGTAGGGGCTGACACAGACAAACAAATGGTGTCTAAGCCGTGGACTAAAACTAAATGCCAAGAAATGCATAATAGTATACTTTGGAAAGTCATCCATCCCTGGTAACTATCATATTGACAACACATCCCTTAGAAATGACCCAGTAGTCAGGGACTTAAGGACACACATAGATAGTAATCTAGCCTTTGATCATCATGTGTCTACAGTGGTGAGGAAATAATTCTGTGTTGCACAACTTATAAACAAAGGTATGGCATCTAAGTACAAGGAAGTCATTGTTCCACTGTATTCAGCATTCATCAGACCTATCATTGAGTACAATACCCCCTTTTTTAATTTACCTAACCAAGTATATCTAACAACTGGAACTTCCATTGAGGTTCCTTACTAAAAGAATACAGGGCATAAATAATATCTCCTATGCAGAATGCCTGAAGGCCCTATTCCTGTATTCTGTCTCCTACAGGCTTTTGAGGGGAGATCTACACCTAGCATACAGGGCATTGTCAGACCCCACTCTGATGGACCTCTTGCATATCCACAAAACAAACAGTACCATAATTACCCATTCTAAAGACTTAAACCTTGCCTATGATATAAATAAGACCTGCTGAAGAGATAGGTATGCATCCCAGTGACTACCATACCTATGCACTAGGCTACCCAACCATATGATGCAGAGTTCCTCCCTAACCCAATTCAAGTGCAACTTGGACAATTGGATAGGAAACTGGAAATTCATCACTGGTTTGGCACCTATGTCTCTAATGCAAACAGGTAACCTGTAAATGGTTCCTCTCCCAGGCCCTTGCTTACATTTATCAAGGGTATCAGAATTTGTCAGAGATTTGGGATGCATGGCTAGGCTTAAAAAGGCCCTTGTGATCATTAGCCTAATAAACACCTATGAACCTTACTAAGCAAAAATGTTATTTTTGTTGGAAATGCATAGCTATTGTACATCCTGCTTCTATATTACTATTTCTTACTATCCTCTCTTATGTGATTGTATTGTTATATAAAATGTATATTGCTATGTAAAATGTTACTTTGTTGTATGTACAGAACATTTTTCCATTCTGTTTCTACTTTTCTGTTTCTTTGGGATAATTCTTATATGAGCTGGTTATTTGTACTGTATTACTTCCCTGTTCATGGCTTGGGTTTGTCAAAGTTCAAAATATTACATTGTATGATATTACTGTTTCAGTTGTTTACGATAATCTGTGTTTGTACTTGCCAGTTTGACCTAGGTTATGAATGAAAAGGGCCCTAGGACACTGTCATCTACACATTTGGTACATACAATATATAAAGATATAAATAAGTAAATTAATTAATTAATTGCATAATAAATACATACAGTCTCCACAAAATTGTTTCTGTATTCACATCTCAAAAGGAAATGACTTTGTATCTCTTAATTGCTTTTACATTCTCTTAGTTAAGTGCTCAAGGCTGTGCTTATAGTGCCTTTTCATGTTCACCTTCTGTTAAAAGAGTAATAATTCATTTTGGGTCTCATAGTTCTAATGCCAGTCATGGTATATGCATTTGATTTAGCAATATCAGGGCATGCTGTAATCCACTATGAGCTCCTACTATGTCTCCATAAGTGCTACAGAGCTGCTTGATAACACTCTGCTTTGACATTGCACTTTGACTTTTTGTCTTGTCTTTTGCTAACAGTCTATTTCTTTACCTTAAGCATTTCCCAGTTATTGACTTTGATGTTGTTAGTTTGATTTGCAATCAGGAAGCCACTTCCTTTTATCCTACAGTTTACTTACACTGCCATGTCTGAAAACATAGCTCTCCATGGCTCTTTGATCTGCTCACTGAGTTTTTTCTTTTTTGCTGCTATATAATTTATGAAAGCACACTGTGTATTGATATGGCTGTATCTCTTTCAGTCCTGAATTAATAATTTTTATCATTGTCTGTACTCTTTTACTTAATTTTCAGTTTATAAGATTGATCATCTCTATATCTTATAGGCTCATAGGTTGGTACTAGGCTATTGGCCCTAGGGCCTATACAAGACTAGCCATAACAATTCCCTGGCTATTTCTTCCCACAATATTTAATTCCCTGGACCCCTGTCTAGCAGGGAAACTGACATGATCCCTGGGGTGAATTTCCTATCTCCCATCCAATCGTCAAGGTTCCTTTTGAAGAGGGCCAAAACTTCTTCTATTAACTTATTTCATTTAAATATGACTGTTCTGCTACAATGAAATCAATTCCTAATATTTTATGCTGTCTTCTATTCCAGCTGTCTCATACTTTCCAACATCTATTCCTTCCCAGCTCAGGAAACTGACACTGTTACACTTCCCTTTTTTCCTATCCTTGTCTCTTCCTGTCTTTTATAATGCTCTCAAATACTTTAATATTTTCTCATTTACTACTCACAACATTGACAACCTGCTTAAGAAAAAAATCTTTCATATTTTGTTATGGAATCTCATCAACTATTTTGAACCTCTGGTCCTTTATTACATGCCTGTCAATAAGGTCCATTAAAAAAGCAAACATTACTGGGCATGTAGGACATTCCTACTTTATATCTACTCTCATCTCCACTTTTCCCCCACATAATCATTACTTAGTGAGCAGGCTTTCAACAATAATAGCAACTTTTATAAATACCATGCCAATACTTTTTTGAAAACCATAGTCCCTCCCATTATATTGTCTCATTTCATTTTGCTTAACATTTTACTAAATCTACAATCCCTAGAAATTCCTCAAGCTTACCTTCCCTGTCCTTCAAGGCCACCTCCCTCACTATGTATTTCAACTGATCTATATTATTTTTCTTTAACCTTACATAGTTGTCCCTTATGTATAATGCCCTTTGGTAACTCCCTTATTCTTATCTGTAATACATTTTTCAAAATAACACAGTCTGCATTTAATATAGCAAATTATCCCTGGTTGCCTATTTCATCTCTTCTGCTGCTCTTAAATGTCATATAATCAGTCAGTAAATCATTCCACTACAATGCTCTCCCTTATGATCTAATTTAACATAACCATTAATTTTGATGATCATATACAGTTTAGCTTAGAAAATCTTAAGGTATATTATATTTTTTCTGGTAACCTCCTGTTTCCTTAACACTTTTAATACTAACTCCACTATTTGTCTCGCTGTATACTACTGAAACATTCAGCTATTCAGTGCAGTCTATCTTTATTATTCTTCTCTTCTCTTCTCTTTCATATACACCTGCAAAATATCTCTCTGTTTTCCCCACCATCTCCCTGTTCTATCAGCTTCCCCAGCTCCCCTCTTTGTTTTCAGTCAGTATGTGATCCAAAGGAAACAATACTGCAGAACACAGAGACATGGCATAGTTGCAATAATGATGAAAAGTTACTCTAGTATATAAGTGAACCAAGATTGAGGTAACATAATATAGTCTACAGTCATCTTTTTTTTAATGAAATAGTAGGCATTCATTAACCATTACCATCACTACCACCAGGAAATGACAGAAAACATCCCTGATATTAATAAATAATATGGCTATTACAACATGTAACAACACTTAAAAGAGACAATATGTGTATAACGTACATAGCTAGACTGCAGAGTTTTGTAATATCTGCAGGTGATCGAATTCAATCTCTGGAAGCCTCAGGTACCACAGTAGGGAGATATAAAGATGGAATAATGTGCTTGATAAGGGTGATATTCCTAAAATGGAAACAATATGATAGCTGAAAACTGGCCCTTTGGCATCAGATTATGATCAATAATCATCTGTAAATAATTCACATTCAACATTAATGGCAATTTTTTTCCACTATAAATGATATTGGGAAACATAAATGCCATTAAACAGTCCATAAGAGTGGTATGTATGTCCATTGTTGCTATCTTGGAGGTGCTGAATTTGAATCAGTTATCAATTATCTAAGCATGGATGCAACTGAAGACCTTAGCTAAGAGGTTAGGTGCGAAAACAAATTCCTATCAGAATGAGAAGTACAGCTGCATGTCATTACCATAAAAATGGCAAACCTCTGAGAGATAACATGTATATGGTGAACAGTAGGAAGTCAATTATGGAACCTTCTGGAACTCCAAAATCCAGAACATAGGAAGCTGAATAATTATTCTCTAATACTGCTCTCTAACTTTTTCTGAAGAGATGAGAGTCAAACCAATCAAGGACTATGCCTCTGATGCTGCAGAAATGTTCCATCTTGTCAAGTAAAATGGAATGGTGCACTCTAGCAGATGCTGATGCATGTTGTATTAGGAGTGCATATAATAGAGACATTAATCCCTTACTATAAGGAGGTCTTTAAATATTTTAGTAAGGACCATCCAACCATCCAATTACTATGTCTGACTCAAATAACAGACCTAAATGGATCATTGGTAGTCAGCTTTCTACAGTTTAAAAGCAGAAGCAGTATTTTTTTCTGAAATTAAAGTCTAAAAACACAATACAAAAAAGGAAAAGCTGCATACTTAAAACAATGGAGTAAATATCAAATAAATAAATGGTTATAAGATAAGTGATATACCATCTCAACTCTGTCTCTCTTCCTGATTCCTCTCTGTACCCTTATGTAGTTTTACAGTCATGGTGGACTCCTTCATCTAACCTCCTGCCATTTCTTCCCTTTCTTAGGTTTAAAAGTATTACTAATTTAGCAAAGCCAAACACAAGCCCCTCCACAGCTCTATCAGAAGCTTAAACAGACTTCTTCAAAGTGACACTATGGGTTTGGGATAAGCTAACTTTAATTTTATGTATGCTACCCACTCAAATACATTTCTTGCAATACATCGGTATGCAAAAGGTTGCTGGTGCATCACTGAGCTGAACTCATGCTCTACTTCTACCTCCTCTGCTCTCTACTGTCCTCACTTAGCTGCACGTTTCCCATATTGATACCCCCTCTTAGTCTGTATCTTTCCTCAACCATAGCCAGCCCATTCAGTGCTATTAAACTAGCTTCAATCTCATACTATACTGAACTCCTGTCCTTAGCACTAGCTACTTATATTCTCATATATCTTTCATAGTAGTATTCAGTACCTTCTCCACAGTAGTCCCATACACCTGGGATTGAGAATTATGAAAGCTATCTATCCATCAACATATTCTATTTAGTAGAGTAGTGGATCTCCTTCCTGGAAACACTTCCACCTTCCTGCACATTGTACTTTTTTTCCTGCCATAAACTGCTGCCCTAAGTTTACTTATGCCTTTATTTTGATTTTCTGTGGTCAGGCAGCTGTGACATTCTGGTTCAACCCATTCCATTTATCCTCACTATGCTTGGACTCACTCCACTCTCCTACCCTACCACTAATTCCCACCCACCCCCCACTAATCCTACGTTTATACCTGCATGCACTCCATCCACAAACATATAACACCAACCACACACCTCAATACTAAATTACCCTCTACAGTCATCAAACTGCCAATCAAATAAAGATACCAAAACCACCTTCCAGATTACTAGTCCACTTGCTAGACCTTTCCCTTCCCAAAAACCTTTAGAATACATGAACTGTTAAAGTCTACCTTAAATAATTTTCAACATCACTACATACTTATTATCTTATTTCAAAGTTACCCTCACCACTAAAAATGTTTCTTTTATCCTGTATAACCTCCTTACTTGTAATCCTTAACCTCACTACAACAATATCCTCACAACCCCCCGCATGCTGTTAGACATCAGTAACCTCCACCACACATCACTCTCATAAACAAGACAACTTCTCACACATCTTCCCTCAGGTTTTTCTCTATACCCTTTCATATCTCTCAATCCCCAGACTTGCTACCACCACACTCTACCCCTTTCTCCAACCCTGTTTCACTGCACTCATATTTAATCTCTATTCTGCTTCAAAGTGGATACATACATTTACACCCAGGCCCAACTATTAATCCTAGTCCCAAAGCTGACCCTAAAATCTTAAACATAATAACACTGAACCTAAGGAGTATTTGCAACAAAATAACTCCACTGGCTAGATCAAAATGAACCTGATATGCAATCCCTGACAGAAACATGGTTACACTGCAATATAAAAGACACTGAAATAACACCTCCCAACTTTCCCATTACTAGATTAGACAGACCTGGAAAGAAAGGCAGAGGGATAGCCCTTCTATATCCATCTGCACTCAACATCACACCCTTTTCTAACAAAATACCCATTTTCCCATGCTGAGATACTAAGATCCTTCCTGAACCTCAATAAAACTAAAATAATCTACATCATAGTAGTATACATTCCACCACGTCACAATATACCTGTCCTGGAAGATATGCTATCCTGGATATCCCAAACAATCAACCATGAGACAGTCATCCTAGGAGACATAATTATTGATTGAGATTCCATTGCGTCTGACTCACCTATAACAGTATTAACCTGTACGGCTATTCCCAGCTAATCAAAAATCAAACTCAGTATAACAAACATTTCACTCACCAATCTACACTTGACTGGATCCTAGTATCACATCCAAACAATTTTTCCTCCTCGGGCACACTCTCTACTTTCCTTAGTGACCATTTTCTCACATTTGCCATTAAAGCCAAAACCCACCAACTAAACAAACATACACTGGAATCAGTCAGAAATTCATCTAATTTCTGTCAACAAACATGTGATGACGTACTCCAAAAAATAAACTGGATACCCCTAAAACTGCTACTGCTCAATGATGCCATCCTATACTTCAGTACCATCTTCTTACGCATACTTGATACCCTAGCCCCTATACGTACAAAAACAATTAAAAAGAATACAGTCTCATGGCTTACCAAAGAATGTAAAAACCTGATGAAACAAAGAGACCTAGCCTGGGACACCTGTTAATCAAATAAAATGGAAGAAAATCTCATTAATTTCAAAAAACTCTGCAATGATGTGACAAAACTAGTTGTCAAAATAAGAAATCTTATTACTCACACCTTCAACTCCAACACAAAAGCAACACCAAAAAAATCTGTCAATATCAACCCTACACAACCCAGGTACAAACAAAGAATGCTCCCCAGCAGCCAATGCCCCTCCATCCCTGATAGCTGAAAACTTTTATAAACAATTTTTGTAAAATCCATAGCTGAACTACTAACAAATACCTCCAATATTATACCCCCCACTAATCCAGCATTTCAGACACCATCTCATCATCTAGTTGTGAACCTGTCCACAACAATGCACATAATCTGCACAACAACAACCAAATCTCTTTCTTATTTCAGCTACTATGAAAAGACTATGGGCAGGATTCACAAAGCCTCCATGTAAGAGTTACAAGGCTTACACGGAGGCTGCAGTTAAACGGTGTGACGTCAGCATGCCATGCATATGCATGAGGGCATGCTGACTCACACCTAAGGCTAACACGGTCCATGTAAGACAGTAGGGGGCGTGTCCGTAGGGCAAGCCCTGCAAACGGACACGCCCCCAGAAGAGTAAAAGTCCCGAAAGTAAACCCCCATGCCAGAGTCCATGTAAATGTGAATAAACACAACACAACACATACCCCCACAGACTATGAACATAAAATGTATAAATGAACATCGTATATTTTTTATTATAAGTTGTAAAGATGTTTGCCCGTAAGTGTGCTCGTTTGCGCGGGCGTGCCCGATGCTTAGCCACAGTTGGCAGTCAGTGGAAAAGCATATAAGAACTAAATATGCAAAGTAAGCCAAAAAGCAATAGCGTAGCAGTAGAGACGTTGGCTGAAGAGGAGGCAGTCATGGTTCGAGCCCCCACAACATCAATTTTTATTTTTAGTGAAATAAGCACAAAACAATTCCTTGATATATATATGTACATATATAAAATTATATTTTATGTAAAATGTAATGAAATGGGCCATGTGTTTTGAAGAAATGTGAGATAAAAAATAAAAAAAATGTCAGATGTGCCTATAGCTGAGCTACACTCTAACAAGTTGAGTATATCTGCCCGTAAGTGAGCAGTGTTTTAACAGGTGTAAAATGAGTGCCCGGGATTGAGCAGAGTTCTAACACGCTGAAACTGTGTGCCCGTAGCTGAGCTGAGCAAAATATGCGTGCTGACAGCCAAACGACGCGTAAACCAGCGTGACCCGTTTGTGCGGAGCTGCGCACCGCGCCAACAAGCTAACCGGCGGGCAATGTTGAGCAAGCTGTATCAAAACTGCCTTTACACAGACACACCTCCTAGCCTGTGTAGACAGTCATAAAATATAAAAAGCAATGGCCAGGCTCAAACTCAGGATACCATGCACCATAGTCAAAGTACTGAACCACTAAGCCATGACAGTTGCTGTTAGAAATGCAGTAATAGCATATGTATAGGAAAGAATGGAAAGAGGAGCATGACAAAGCAGGTTTTGTGAAGCTGATACAATTCCAAAATGGCCAATCACAGATAAGTGTGGGAAAAACGGTATATATAAGCCCCATAGGCGGGAATACACAGCATAACCGGTTGTGGAACTGACTTGCAGTCATGATGGCAGGTGTAGGAGAGGGTAGTTGCTTCTGAGCACAGAGGTGGGGCATTGAGGAGTCCAAATATATGGTTTGGCTCCTCATCCATGATCATGAGGCCCAACTCATGCAGGGCCAGGTCCTGTGGGGAGCATATAGGGCTGAGGCGTGGGACCGGTTGGCACATGATCTCACCAGTGCCACAGGAATACCAAGGACTGGTGAACAGGTCCATCACCACCATGCGGACCTGAAGAGACAGAAGCAGGACCAACTGAACCGTTGGATCCAGGAGGCCCGGCAAATGCCCAACGCCCCACTACTGAGTAAGTTACATGTAATTATTTATGTAAGAAAGTAACCTAGCTGATATTATGGAGATGTGTATTCCAATATTACTTCATTTATATTGCAGCTGCAGGTGTCCGTTCTGTGAACTGTCGAGCCTATGCCGATAGGCTGGTGCGGTTGCGCCACCAGGCAGGTCAGTAAGTCTCTCCCTGTAACTGTAAAAAAATATAAGTATGACAGCTTGCAAAAGAGTGCAGTGTAGTCACTTATTAATAAAATGTGCAAGTAACAGTGTAAGAGAGTCTGCAAGTATTGTTTGATTACAAACGTGTGATGCAGCCTGTAATCCAAAAATAAAAATGAAACAAGTCTGAAATAAAGATGTCCCACCTGTAAAATAGTAAATAACCTGCAGCAGGATGAAAAGTACAGCTACAGAAGCTGAGTAAAACACGTGTGAAATATATCCCTGTTTAAATTCTGAAACATGACACAAGTGAGACTGTTGGAAAGGATTGTTATAACTAAAAGTAAAACATGTGAATAAAGCCTAGAATTAAGTACCATCCAGAATTGTAAAAATAAAACAAGTGAGAGAGTGTGAGAAAGAGGTATGAATCCACCAATAAAGTAGTAATAACTCCTGAATAAAGTATACTGCAGTCAGTACAGAATGAAATGAATGTGACAGGCAGAACCAAACAGCAACATGTGTTGAAAAAAGTACTGAAGCTGGAATGTGTGTCCCAAAATCTGGATATGTTGCTCTGTGTTTGCAATATGCAGATAGTATGGTTGTATGAAATGCCAAACATCCACAGTTGTCTATAGCCATATAAAGCAAATGTAGCAGGATGATGTAGCTGAACAGAGCCAGATATGAATGTGTATGAATAAATATGAAATGTATATTGATGTAGCAGTAACATTCCTATCACCAACCTGAATAAGTTGTCACACAGGAAACTGTAGTCAGACCTGTAGTGTGTATATGTCTGCAGCTAGTAGAAATGTACAGCGTATGTATAGGTATTTGAAGTTGTTAATGAAATATTTCTTCACCCTACCCTATAACCACTAATAATCCATTCCACATGAAATGGGTATGTGTATCTACAATTAACACCCCTGGACATTTGTCCTGTTGGTTCATACATATTTGCATCTACGTTGATGCATGTGCCTTGTTCATACATCCAAACCTGATGGCCTGTTGCCATCAATCAACCCTGCATGTTGTTGGATTGTGTATTGTTGTTCAAATTATGCGTGTGTCATGCTTGCTGTTCAATGGCTTGAATTTATGGGTGTTTGGTTAATGGAAATACTAATGCATGCTGTTACAACTAATTGTGAATGGTATTGCATGTTACTAACCCAAACTGTCACTAAATAATGCAAAACATAGGACGACAGGGAAGGCAGGTTCCAGCGGACCCATCTCTCCCACCTCAGCTGGCGAGTGCACCTGGCAGTAGTGCCCAGGCCGGACCCTCCTCCGGTGGCCCTGTACCACCTGTGGGTGGAAGCGCTGCAGGGGATGGGGCTCATCCCCCCCTCTGCAAGTGTGGCCAGAGGAGAACATCCACTCACCCTCCATAGTGTCCGGACTGTGGTGCGTAGGGAGATCGGGCATGCTGTGCTTGGGCCCCTACGCCAGCTTGAGGCATGGGTGGCACAACTCATGGGCGTGCCTGCTGCCTGGCCTACACAGTCCCCAGCACAGCCCCGTCCTGAGCAGTGAAGGCATAGTGGCAACTGCCCATGGGTGGGGATCTCAGTTCCACTGTTGCCATCTGTGGGCTCATGGGCTTGAGATATCCAAACATCTGTCCCCATCAATTGTGTAACCCCCCCACGTGTCATACACCAACTCTGTAAGCATCTTGTTTGTCTTGTCTGTTAACCTCCCCTACCTACCTCCCCAGCTATATCGACTTCCTGTACCTGACATACCACTCTCACCTGAAAAAAAAAAAAAGGGCACTCTGTACCCAGAAAAAAATTACGCCCCATACATAGCTGCCCATTTTGCACACATGTCTGCTGGACATGTAAACTGGCAATTACAATTGGCTGTACAACAAATATTATTGCTGTTCTCACACCTCTCTCAGGGGTGGAAGGTTTCAAATTTCACACCAAATTACAAACATATGCACAGCTGTTGCTGATGAAGAAATGGGCAGCTATGGGTCTTTCCTACATCCCTCCTGGAAAACCCGAGCTTGTTTTCCTACTGTCCTACCCTCTTTGTGTCCCCTTTTTCACCACTTTCCTATCTCCCCATTTTCTTTTCTTTAAAAGAAAATAGCATGGGTGTGTGCGAGAGTAAGCACTTTTAAGCAGTAGTAAGCGGGAGTGCACTTCTGTGCGCTTAGCTAAGCGTGTGTCTAAGCGGCAGTCTTTGTGTGACCTCCGCGCAAACCAGCGCTAACCCGTTTACAACTGCTTAAAAGTGCCTTAGTCACTCTGAATGACAAGGCCTTTAGTTTTCTCAGCAGCAAAATAAAATACCTCCCTCAGTCTCGAACCCAGGACCTTGGAAACACTAGTCTGCATGACTTACCACTAAGCCATGACTGCTATACAAGAACATTGTGCTGAAAGAAATATATCATAAAATAGTAAGAATTAATGTAAAGGGAATATAGCAAGTGTAGTACACAAAGCATATCATGTATATTTACTTTCAAATCTAGTGGATTTGTAAAATAGTACTGTGTGCTGAGAAACAGTCATGCTAGTTGGTAGCTACTAGGTAATAATGTCACTAGCATTTGGCAAGCCACACACCTACTCAGAGCAGGATAAACACTGCCATAGTTGAATATTTAAGAGATCAGACATAGCAACTGTGACTGAGTTACAGGGATGTCCCTAATGTGAAAACAAATGTCAACTGTGCCCCACTGACACCCTGTCAAATGTACTAACAGTAGGCAGAAAGGTGTAACTACACATGCAATGGTAACTATGACTGACTGAAGGTATGTACCATCTGCACGTCACAAATGGTGTACTAATACATATGCTTGAAATAACCCACAGTCACAACTGCAGAATATCAGAATATGTCATTGGAGTAACCCACTGCTATGTACCATTCCATGAGGCTGATAAAAGATGCTCTGGAGAGTATCTGAGGCCTGCTCAGCAGCATGATCAAATACCCTTGTAAGTGTCAAGGCCCACACCATGGCCAGACCACACTGCATGCAGTAACACCCTACCACAACAAACACATAGGGAATTGCTGCCCAAACAGATTTAGTAAGCATTACAAGCTGTGAATGTAAATGGAAAATAGGAAAGCAATAGCAACACATTACAGGAAAGACACCTAGCAGGCATACGAGTGAATGTAAAGGCCAAATATTGAAGCCATAGCAACAGATTGCAAGAGCCACTGCTATATACCAGTTACACCACAATCCCCACAGGAAAGCACACACACACCCATATACACAGTATTACTAGTTGTAGGTGTCAGTTTACATACACACAGAGAAGAGGACACTGGAGGAAGGAATACTCAGCTTACAGAACAACATGCATTGCAGTGTCTACAACACAGTATGAAATATGAGAGACATACCAACCCTTACACTCATGGAACAGTGTCCACAGCAAACCAGCATGGTCCCCACCCTGATAATCTGAAAGGGCTACGCCTACCTAACAGACCTTTTTATAGCACAGTCCTGTAATCACAGTGAGAACTGCAATCACTACACAACAGGCTGCATGCAATTAGTAAATGCTGGCTAACAATTGGTGCAGAGGCCATCACATGGACATGTGCAGATACCTACAAAAGCATCCTGTACTCCCAGTCCACACATGCAATACTTTCATTGCACCTGCTGGAGGTATATATATAGAGAGAGAGAGAAAAGAAAGAAAGAAAGAAAGAAAGAAAGAAAGAAAGAAAGAAAGAAAGAAAAAAACCTGTAACAACAACAAAACAAAGAGGCTGACAGCAGGCCAAGTAACTGCAAGCCTACGCAAACAGCTGCAACAAACACAGGTAATGTAAAGTACTACTATAATACTCTACATACTGTGAACCCTCAAGATGTGTTATTGGTCTGTATCTATGTATATGAAGATGTGCATAGGGCAGGGGACATACTGCAACTGTCACTGAAGGCTCCACATACATATGTATGTGACGGTAGCTATGTGCACATAGCAATGTAGGTTGTAGTGCAATGTACAAGTAGGTTGTACAGTAATGGATGTTCAGCAGTACATTACTGTGTGTATACATATGTGGAACTAAAAAGGAGTATATATATATATATATATATATATATATATATATATATATATATATAAAACGTGTATACGTATGTATATCGAGATATGTATGTATATATATATATATATATATATATATATATATATATATATATATATATATATATATATATATATATATATATATATATATATATGCATATATGTATACATAGATAGAGAGGGATGTAGAAATACATAGACATATATAGTTTCACAGTGTCATAGTTTAGTACTAGGCTATCTGCAGACAGTGTATAGAATAGATTTATAAACTTGCCTCTGTATAGTAGTGACACAGTGAAGACCCCTACATAATAGCATTACTTTACTGTGCCTCTGTCTAGTAGTGACACAGAGATGACCCCTGCTGTAAACCTATGATCTCCCATCCACTCATCAAGAATGCACATGAAGAGTGTCAGTGAGGGTCTCTGCCTAAAATGAACTGGGATCCTGTTCCACAGTATGGGAAGCCTCTTAGTGATGGATCTGTCCCTACAGTATGTCCTATTCATATGTGTGCTGAGGTTTAAATCCATAGCTGTTGTGGTTCTGATGGATTTGGATTGTATGAGGTGGAACATGTCCATCAATACCTGATTGTACATGGCCTACTACATCAGGCACAGATCACCCCTACGTAGGCAGTATGCTATGGAATAGAGCATGAGTTACGTTAGTCTGGCAGCGTATGAAAGTTGTTGGAGACCCTTGATCCTCCTGGTGATGTACTTATGGGGTCCCCCTAGCTGTTGCAAGTGCCAGGTGAGGTACATACCAAATGGGGCATAGTACACAGTCATGGGCCTGATAAGGGAGGAGTATAGGGGTACAATGACCCCTTTTGATCTGGATGTGATTCCCTTCATGATAAGGTGGACAAGGTAGGAAGTCTATCCAACCACTTTGGCAATGTGGGTGTCAAATGAGAGGTCAGCATCGATCAGTGTCACCAGGTCTCCGATTACTTTGTCTGTACTCAGTGGGTTACTGTCTATGTGATAATATGTGGGTACCTTGTCCGTCCAAAAGGGTATGAGTATACATTATGTGGCATGCAGTTTAAGGCCATGACTCCGGCACCAGTTGTCGGTGTCCATGAGGCCTGTCAGTAGGATGTATGTGTCAGCTGGTGTATCGACTATGGCACCTAGTATGCAGTCATCTTTGAACATTGTCAGCCACTACCCTCCCATGTTTGCTTCCACATCTGAGAATTATATGTCAACATGAGCGGTCCCAGGACAGAGCCCTGTGGGACACCACTTGTGACTGGCTCTGAGTCTGACATGGCACCAGTGAGTTTGACTGTAGGGTTTCTATCCGTTAGCGGTTTGCAACCCATCTTGTGACATATGGATTTACATTTCAGCTGTTGATCATGTCTATGATGCCAGAGTGCGGTATTGTGTCGAAAGCCGTAGGCAAGTCCAGGTAGGCTGTATGGACCGCTGTGCCCTCGTCAATGGCTCTAGTGACTGATTTGAAAAGGTCAACCAGGTTCATAAGGCAGGATCTGCCCTCTACAAAGCCAAACCGGGTGGGATCAAGTATCTAAGTCCCCAATGTCTCTGTGTATGAGTTTCATAATGATCCTTTCCATAGTGTTGCAGACCAGGCTGGTTAAGCTTATGGGGCGGTAGTTACCAGGGTCTGTAGAAGTGCCTCCTGTGTGGAGTGGGGCTACTGTTGCTGTATGCCAGTATCCAGGTACATATGCTGTAGTAAGGCTATGGTTGAATAGCATTTAATGTGCATGTGTAGCTCCTCTTGGAGTTCACATAGCATGCAACCTGCAATACCGTTGGGTCCCATTGATGCTGTGTTTACAGCTTTGCTGAGGGTGGTTTCCAGCTGGAAATCTGAGATGACAGGGAGGTTACAGTCAGCTGGGATAAGTAATTCCTCATGTGTGGGTGAAGGAGGGGAGAAATCTGCACTGAACCTGTCTGCCAGAATGTTGGCATTATCTGTGTGTTCAGTGTAGTGTTTGTCACTGTGAACTAACTGTGAACATATCTGAGGGTTCCCACCCAGGTGTGTAACATAGCAGAAGAAGGCCTTGTGGTTATCTGTAGTGTCCATAGCGATGTCCCCCTCATTGTTGGCCTTCCATGTTTGTACGACAAAACGTATCTTTCTACTACTGCTGATCAGAGATGCATATGTATATCCAGGGGGATTAGTCTGTGGTCAGATGTGACTAGTGAGGAGTATACTTCTGGTGTGTAGCACATTGTCCCCATGTTTGTGATGATCAGGTCTTGTATATTATCTCCTGTTGTGGGAGAGGTGACTAGCTGTTCCATTGCATTTGACTTAGTGAATTCCGGGAACCTTTGGGCTAGGGTGTTTGGGGTAGAATAATGCACCCAGTGTATGTTAGGGTAGTTGAAGTCTCCCAATATGTGTGTGGTGGGACATTCATATCCTCCAATGTCTTCAGGAAGGCTGACTGTGGTTCCTGAGATTGGGAGGGTGGTCTGTAACATGCTACCAGTTGTATAGCAGGTTTGCCTGTGGTTATCTGCTCCTGGATGGTCTGTGATGCTTCATGTGTTGCCACTAACCTGGAGGTGTAGGTGTCCTTCATGAATATGGACACACCCCCTCCCTTTTTGTTTTGTCCCGAGTCCTGGGGCCAAAAAGCATGATACGGGGTATAGCCTGGTACTGCTGGTGTGCTCTCAGGAGCCTTGAACCAGGTTCTCACTTACTGCACAGACATCGAGATTGGTAGAATATGTACGTACAGATATATGTAATACACACATAGATATATAGATATCTGTAGAGACATATACATATACAGATAGATCTGACTGACAACAGTTATGTCTGTATATGACTATCTCTCTCTCTCTGTCCCACCCTCTCACACTCTCACTCTCCCTGTGTCTCTCTCTCACTCTCTCCCCCTCTCTCCCCACATCTATATGTATATATCTACATCTATATATACATATTTTATATACATATATACAAACATATATATATCTATATACAGATATAAATATATCAATATATATATATATATATATATATATATATATATATATATATATATATATATATATATATAGACTGTGTGAGGCACATGTGTGCAGATGTCTTGCAACAGGTGCCTGGTGTCAAAGGCATGAAGTGAACACCAGTGTGGATACTGGAGTATTCAGTTTGAGATGAAGCTAGCAAGTACGGCTGGTGCCTGGCAACCAAGCTTATGTGACCAATAGAAAAAATAAAGCCAGCACCACGAATGGATCCAATGAATGTAGTTTATTGCACTGAAACTAGACCGGTTTCAGCTATTAAGCTTTCCTCAGTAGTTACAATCACAAAATGAAAAAGCTCCTTATATACCCTTCAAGGAAGCAATGACATCACTTCCTGTCAAAAAAGAAAAAACATTAATAAAATGAAAAATAAATGGTTATAAAGCATACAAAGAAAATATAGTCCACCTTAAACTGTACCAAGATGTCATGATACCAGTTGGGTAAAAAATAAAATGTTACCTTAGTATAATGAAGAAGATTTGTACTGTATGAAATAAAAATATGATTAACACAATTAGACATTATGTCATGAAATTCACTAGAAAATTATTATAATACCAATAAATCATATTGGGGTTACAATGCGAAAACACATCTTTAAACCATCAACAATTAAGCTGAAATGAGAAAGTTGAAGAAACAAATGTTAGAAGAATACATTTAAAAAGATAAATCACATTTTGTCATTGAGCCCTGGTGAGAAAAGCCCACCAAGTTTGACTATCCATCTTTTCTCCTTTTTATTTAGAATGTCATGCCATCCTGTTTTAAATGCCCAATTTCCAATAATATTATCAATAATACAGAATGAAAATTTGGCAGTGGGATGCTTAACGGTGTGTCTGTATAGTGCGTTTGTTATCCTGCAATTTCTAATGTCACCCAATTGTTCTGATATCCTGATGCGAAATTGTCTGGATGTCTGACCAACATAAAAAGCCTGGCACATACAGGTGGCTAGATAAATAATCCAGTCCGAACTGCAATTTCCAAAATATTTTCTGTCATATAACTGACCAGTATTTTTGCTTGTGAAACTTTTAGTTTTGAATATATAGCCACAAAAACTGCAATGGCCACAGGGGTATGTAGTTGGGACCACCTTTCCACACAAGCCAACAGTCATCCAAATATCTCCTCCAGATATCAGAACATTTGGGTGACATTAGAAATTGCAGGATAACAAACGCACTATACAGACACACCATTAAGCATCCCACTGCCAAATTTTCATTCTGTATTATTGATAATATTATTGGAAATTTTTTGG
The DNA here is from genome assembly GCF_019279795.1 of Protopterus annectens. Taxonomy (NCBI): domain Eukaryota; kingdom Metazoa; phylum Chordata; order Ceratodontiformes; family Protopteridae; genus Protopterus; species Protopterus annectens. The sequence goes on from NC_056732.1 coordinate 1,295,243,983, forward strand.
GGGG
>NC_056732.1:1295244486-1295306986 GCF_019279795.1 Protopterus annectens
ATATCACTCCCAGGAGCAGCATGTGATGAAGGGCAGGTGGAAATAAGAGAGTCTGGTCTGGTGGATGAGGAATTACCCACCCCTCCCACCCCCGGAAATGAAGAATTTCCTTTCACTGCCATCTGTTATCTTGATGAATGATCTTCAGAACCCATTTGTCTGAAACTATCTGTTGGCAAAGAGAAAAGTGGAGATTCAGCCTTTCTGGTAGGGGAATGGGACTGCCAGAATGGGAGGAGAAGAAGGTCCCTTAAAGAGCCATTCTGAATTTTGGACTGATCTTGGTTTTGGGAGTTTCCAGAATTCTTTTTGGAACCACCTTGCCATTTTTTCTTAAACATCTGTTTACCTGCATTTTGCTGGGACTGTTCATTTTGTTTTATTGCCAAAAGTGTGTGTTAGATTAGGCAATATCTTTGATAATTAGAAAAAGAAGGGCTGAAAAATCACTGAGAGTCTTTGAACCAACTTGCCTTTTTTATCACTCTTTTTGATCACCTCTGCAGCAAAGGGACCAAAAACTAGATCTCTAGCCAAAGGAGAATTTAAAATCTATTTTTGAACATTATCCAGGAGGTTCTGAGAACACAGCCAGGAATACTTCCTCAAAGCACTACCAGTAACCAACCAAAGCAGATTCAATGATTTTTTTAAGTTTGCTAAAACATTACAAGGCATTATCCTACACTAGTAAGAGTAAGAGTAAGAGTACACTAAGAGTGTTTTGGAGGTGAAAAGAGTGTCAGATAGAGTGATGTTTATGAAGCTGGAAATTGATGATGTAATGATGAATGTTTTTAGTGCATATGCTCCACAAGTTGGGTGTGCGATGGATGAGAAAGAAAAAATTTTGAGTGAGTTGGATGAAGTGGCGATGACTGTACCCAATGGTGAGGGAGTGGTGATTGGAGCAGATTTCAATGGGCGTGTTGGTGAAGGGAACAGAGGGGATGAGGAAGTGATGTGTAGGTATGGTGTTAAACAAAGAAATGCAGAAGGTCAGATGGTAGTGGATTTTGCAAAAAGGATGGACATGGCTGTGGTGAATACGTATTTTAACCAGAGGGAGGAGCATAGGGTGATATACAAGAGTGGAGGAAGATGCACACAGGTGGATTATATCTTATGTAGGAGGGCCAGTTTGAAGGAGATTGGAGACTGTAAAGTGGTGACCGGGGAAAGTGTAGTTAGGCAGCATAGGATGGTGGTTTGTAGGATGACGTTGGTGATCAAGAAGAGGATGAGGAGTGTGAGGGCAGCACCAAGGATCAAATGGTGGAAATTGAAAAAGGGTAATTGTGAGGTGGAGTTCAGGGATGAGTTAAAACAGGCATGGGTGGCAGTGAAGAGTTAACAAATAGCTGGGTAACTACAGCAGAGCTAGTAAGGGAGACGGCTAGAAAGGTGCTTGGTATGACATCTGGACAGAGGAAGGGCGACAAGGAGACATGGTGGTGGAATGAGGAAGTACAGGAGAGTATACATAGAAAGAGGTTGGCAAAGAAGAAGTGGGATTGTCAGAGAGATGAAGAAAGTAGACAGGAGTATAAGGAGATGAGGTGCATGGCAAAGAGAGAGGTGGCGAAGGCTAAGGATAAGGTATATGAAGGGTTGTATGAAAGGTTGAACACTAAGGAGGGAGATAAAGACCTGTACCGACTGGCTAGACAGAGGGACTGAGCTAGGGAAAATGTGCAGCAGGTAAAGGTGATAAAGGATAATGAGGGAAGCATACTCACAAGCGAGGAGAGTGTGTTGAACAGATGGAAAGAGTACTTTGAGGGGTTAATGAATGAAGAGAATGAGAGGGAGAGAAGGTTGGATGATATGGGGATAGTGAATCATGAAGTGCAATGGATTAGCAAGGAGGAAGTAAGGATAGCTATGAAGAGGATGAAGAATGGAAAGGCTGTTGGTCCAGATGACATACCTGTGGAAGCATGGAGGTGTTTAGGTGAAATGGCAGTGGAGTTTTAACCAGATTGTTTAATGAAATCTTGGAAAGTGAGAGGATGCCTGAGGAATGGAAAAAAAGTGTTTTGGTACCAATTTTTAAGAATAAGGGTGATGTGCAGAGCTATAGTAACTACAGAGGGATTAAATTGATCAATCACAGCATGAAGTTATGGGAAAGAGTAGTGGAAGCTAGGTTAAGAAGGGACGTGATGATTAGTGATCAGCAGTATGGTTTCATGCTGGGAAAGAGCACTACAGATGCGAGGTTTTCTCTGAGAGTGTTCATGGAGAAGTACAGAGAAGGTCAAAAGGAGTTGCATTGTGTTTTTGTAAACTTAGAGAAAGCATATGACAGGGTGCCTAGAGAGGAGTTGTGGTATTGTATGAGGAAGTCAGGAGTGTCAGAGAAGTATGTAAGAGTGGCACAGGATATGTACGAGGGTAGTGTGACAGCGGTGAGGTCTGCGGTGGGAGTGACGGATGCGTTTAAGGTGGAGGTGGGATTACATCAAGGATCAGCTCTGAGGCCTTTCTTATTTGCAATGGTGATGGACAGGTTGACAGACGAGATCAGACAGGAGTCCTTGCAGACTATGATGTTTGCAGATGACATTGTGATCTGTAGTGAAAGTAGGGAACAGGTGGAGGAGACCCTGGAGAGATGGAGATATGCTCTTGAGAGAAGAGGAATGAAGGTCAGCAGAACTAAAACAGAATATATGTGTGTGAATGAGAGGGAGGATAGAGGAATGGTGAGGATGCAAGGAGTAGAGATGGCGAAGGTGGATGAGTTTAAATACTTGTGATCAATAGTTCAGAGTAATGGTGAGTGTGGAAAAGAGGTGAAGAAGAGAGTACAGGCAGGATGGAGTGGGTGTAGAAGAGTGTCAGGAGTGATTTGTGACAGACGAGTACCAGTAAGAGTGAAAGGGAAGGTCTACAAGAAGGTAGTGAGACCAGCTATCTTATATGGGTTGGAGATAGTGGCATTGACAAAAAGGCAGGCGTTAGAGCTGGATGTGGCAGAGTTAAAGATGTTAAGATTTGCACTGGGTGTGACAAGGGTGGACAGGATCAGGAATAAGTATATTAGAGGGTCAGCCCATGTTGGAAGGTTTGGAGACAAAGCCAGAGAGGCAAGATTACGTTGGTTTGGACATGTGCTGGGGAAGGATGCTGAGTATATTGGGAAAAAGATGCTAAGGATGAAGCTACCAGGTAACAGGAAAAGAGGAAGGCCTAAGATAAGGTTTATGGATGTGGTGAGAGAGGACATGCAGGTGGTTGGTGTGACAGAGCAAGATGCAGAGGACAAGAAGAAATGGAAACAGAAGATCTGCTGTGGCAACCCCTAACGGGAAAAGCCGAAAGAAGATGATGATATTAGAATGAAGTCAACAAAAGTGATTTTGTTTTTCTGTTATAGACCAAGTTTATAATTTTGAAGAAAGGTTTGAAGCAAAATATGATTTAGAGTGGAAGGAATACTGCTGGCAGGTAAGATTAAATACCTGCAGTTTTCCAGGACTTAATGATAGAGAACATTTTAAAGTGGTTTTGAAAAGGAAAAGGAGGGGGTTAAAGCACTGAGGTTGTGAACATGTTACTGTGGGATGGCTTATTTCAATGGTGTAATGTGTTTAATGGATGTGTCTGAAGTTCTATGTAAGAGAATGAAAGCGCTTACCAATTTTCCATTAAAGTTATTTTTATGTGTTTTTGGTCATTTGTTGTTGGTTTTACATTAATGGGGTTATTAGGAGGCTATATGAGGGATCAGATGCAAAAATTAAAGTGGGTGGTTCCTCTCTGATCATTTCTATTTGAATAGAAGAATGAGGCAGGGGTGTCCTCTTTTCCCCTTGCAAGTTGTGTTATATTTAGAACCATTAGCAAAAAAATAAGGGACTCAAAAATTCAAGGATATAATTGGTATAATAATCAAGAAAAGTTGACTTTATTTGCAGATAATATTATTTTGTACCTGATAAAACCAGAAAAGGACACTTTAGTGTTATGGAACATTCTGAGACAGTTTCAAGTCTTTTTGGGATGCAAAACTAATGAAGATAAAACAAAGGCAATAAACTATGTAGTGTACCCACACACAAATTATTCAGCAATACCCATATTTATGGGGACATGATAAAATGAAGTACTTAGGAGCTGAATTAAAAAGGACTCTGTTATGACAGTTAAGGATATGCGTGAAGTGACTAAAAAGATAATACAAAAACTTAGAAACTGGAAGCTGTGTTTATAGATATGGATAACCAGATACAAGCAGTGAAAATGTTTTTAGTCAATTTAGTTTTATACACAGGTCAGGCATGTTTTTATCAACCAGAGGAGAAGTCGTGGAGAGCAAGTAATAAAGAGCTGAAAGATTTTATCTGGGAGGGGAAGAGGGCAACAGTCAAGTAGTTGGTTGATTCTTCCAATAAAAAAAATTGGTTTGGGATTACCCAATTTGAAGAGGTATTTCAGAGGTACGCAGTAAAGACTCTCATACATAATACAAGCAGAAAGCTATAATTCAAAGTGGAAAGGGATGTTGATGAAACAAGGAGAAGCTGAAGAAATAAGGAGTTGCTGAGATTTTGGATTCAGATCCTGAAAGAGAATAACAATAACCATACAGAATATTATATTCATAAACTAGCAGAAAGTATTCTAAGAACTAAGCAACTATTAGAAAATGGAAATCAAAGACTAAACCGATTGTACTAGAAGTAGTGAATATAGTGACAATGATAAAAGAACTGGGAGTGGGATCTTTAGAAAAGGGTAGGGGCAAATTACATAGAAAAAATGGGAATTGTGGGAGCAATACACGCAGAATAAAGTTTTATAGGAGGAATGAGGTTTAAGGGAAGGCAGGAATTGAACACAGTGTAATGTTCTATTGACAATGACTGTATAGAAGATTATATGTGGCGCATAATGTTTGCAACTGAAAATATGTCAATGTGGTTTGTTTTCATTTATATAAATATATGCTTGTCTGTCATAAGTGATAATTCAATAAAGACATTTCTTGTTTAAAAAAAGAAAGAAATGTTGCAGATTATGTGAGGTTCTACAAACTGTGATGAGTGTGTTTATATATGTCCAGCTACATATTACATTGATATTTGTTAGTGTTTGTGGATATTTATCACTTTTTAGAGATAACGGCTGATGCACATTTGTTTTAATTTAGTACTTTCCAAGTATTACTGACAGTTCCGCTGGGCTTGTATACCTTCTGTAGATGTGCATTGGTAATGCATATACATATATTAATTTATGAACTACCATTGCTTGTATATTTATTTGACAGGACTGACTGTGGTTGCACTGAAGTCACAGGTTATGTCTGCCTTGCATTGAGGTATCCTCCCTAGATTGGGGCATATTTGCATTTTACTTGGTTAGCTGCAAATCCTACATGGAATTCAGTGGATTGCTCCAGTTCCACAAAAATTATGGAATTTGGCCCATAGTCTGTTCTATTTAAATATATCTCAGGCTCATCTAGTTACATCTTCTATAAAGTATTTTGTGATTTGTATTTGCATTTGGTCATTTGAACCTTTGCTTTCAAACATTATTACTCACATGTTCCAAAAATTATTCACATCCCTATCTCTGCCCTTGGTAACTCTTCTACAAGTCTTACCCCTTTCCTCAGAGATTTCTGGCTACCTCCAGGAGTTGCAAATTTTAATTTATCATTGGTGGCCATCTTCCAAGAACATCTATGTCTTGTCTAGATCTAACTTCTTTCACTTGAGTTGGTCGAAGCATCTGCACCTTCTTCAGGGATACATTCAAGGTAGGACTTGTGACATTTTTATGTGAGGATAATTACAGTATGTCACTGCCTTTTACTGTCTCCTACATTATACCAGGACCAATACGTTCTTAAAGCTTTAATTAATCTTTTTTTTTTTTTATTTTCAGCTGATGGGTTTTAAAGCTTTACATCTTTGGTTACATTATTTGGACAAAAAGCTAATATGTATTTTTTATATGTTGGACAGTCATTCGCTTGCATTCAGAAAAAATCTAACACTCAAAAAAATGACCTATCACAGATATATCAGTTTACATGATCAACAGGAAAAGTGAATCAGAGTCAGCTATGTCCGGAATGAATAAGACCTAATTCATGGTTTATTATCATATCTATGAATTACACATTTTTCCACTAAGTACTGTCAGACCTGTGACAGCTGTAGGATTTAAACTGCCAGCCCATTAATTGAGTTGGCACAGGCACCTCCCAGACTCACATACATATACATACACACACATATACACACACACACACACACACACACACACACACACACACACACACACACACACACACACACACACACACTTTCAGACATTCATGTACACATACACACTCATGTACTCATACACACATGCGCACACAAAAGCTCAGACCCCCACATACATTCAGACACCCACACCACACGCTCAGACGTCCACTCCAGATGCTCAGATGCCCCCACACACACACACACACACACACACACACACACACACACACACACACACACACACACACACACACACACACACACACACACACACATGCACACTGTGGATCCTGTACCTAAAACCCTACTGTGACCACCCAAGCAGACACATGCACATGCACACACACATTCGTTTAACGTCATTCATGGCCCTATCGACACACACATGCACATTTCCACATACATACATATATACATACATACATACATACATACATACATACATACATACATAAACTAATGCACACGCCCTCCCCACATCTCCACTGAACTTCACTGAACTTACCTTTGCCATGACTTCTTTCAGTGAAGTCAACTGGTAACCTAAGTCCTTTGAATCTGTGGTAATTTACACAGCCAAGTGATTCTCTGAATTGCTTGCTAGCATAAATCACAATCCTCAGGCACTTCTAAGAGAGAGTACATGGTTAGTTATCATTACCCACTCCCACACAATGCTTAATTACCATGCAGCTCAGCTAGGGGGACCATCCTCCATGCCAATGCTTCCGTTAACAAAAAATCTCAGTGGTAGGTCAGTCTCTGAATCAAAAAGGGTTACCAAGAGTGCTAGTACAGAAAAGAGTAAAATCCCAAGAAGGGAAGACATCCCTGATCAGTATCAGCAAGAAACTACGATCCCTCATAAAATCATCCAAGGCTAGCTTCGAAAGAAAAATTGCCAAGGACTCCAAAGATAACCACAAGGCATTCTTTAGCTATGTCAAGAATCTAAGTGGCAATTCTCAGATATGCTTGGAGTTAGTGCAGAATGGCACAAAATACACTGAACTGACTGACATTGCCAACATCCTGGCAGACAGGTTCAATGCAAACTTCACCCCCATCTCACCCCCAAAAGGGCCCATAACCATACCAGAAGAATGTAGTGCCGCTGAAGTCACAGACACTCAGGTTAAAACAGCCCTATCCAAAGCCAAAATACATGGGTGTCTGAATGTATGGGATTGTGTATGACAGTGTCCCAGGCTGTTTCCTACATGAGCTCCAAGATGAACTAACCCTCACGTAAACACACTGTTCAAACTCAGCCTCTCCACAGGCTATGTGCCAATAGAGTGGCGCACAGCAATGGTTATTCTGCTCCACAAAGGTGGAGCCACAACACACCCCGAGAACTATTGCCCTATAAGCTTGACTAGCTTGGTCTGCAAGGCTATGGAGCGCATCATCATGGATCTCATTAAGAGAGACATTGGGAACCTCCAAACACTAGACCCTACCCAGTTCGGCTTTGTTAAGGGCAGATCATGCCTCCTAAACCTGGTGAACTTCTTTGAGACAGTTACCAAGACTATAGATGAGGGAAAGGTGGTCCACACAGCCTACCTAGACCTTGCAAAGGCCTTCAACACCATTTCCTATTCAGGTATTATAGACAAGCTCACCAGCCTGAACATAAACCCCTATGTCACGAGATGGGTTGCCAAATGGCTCACGGACAGAACCCACATGGTAAGAGTTGCGAGAGAAAGGTCTGACTCTAAACTGGTTACAAGTGGCATTCCCCAGGGCTCAGTCTTAGGACCCCTCCTGTTTGGCATATACTTCTCAAAGGTACAGGCAAGCACAAGAGGACTGTGGCTGGCCAAGTTCACTGACGACTGCAAACTGGGGGCTATAACTGACTCTCTGGCTGACACAGGCATCCTAGTAGAGGGTCTCACTGAGACAGATACCTGGTGTCAAAACCATGGCCTCAAGCTAAATGCCAAAAAGTACATAGTCATCCCCTTTAGAAAAAAACAAAGTACCCACAAACTACCACATAGGTGGTAGCCCCCTAAATACGGAAGACATAATAAGGGATCTGGGGACCCAAGTAGACAGTAACCTCTCGTTTGATAATCAGATTGCCAAAGTGGTTAGGAAATCCTTCTATGTGGCCCACCTAATCACAAAAGGGTTTGCATCCAGATCAAAAGAGGTCATTGTGCCCCTCTACGCATCACTCATCAGACCCATCATAGAGTACAGCGCCCCATTTGGGATGTACCTTACAAGACACCTGCAACAGCTGGAAAGACCACAGAAGTACCTCACCAAGAGGATCACTGGCCTCAAACAGATGCCCTATGCAGCTTGACTGAAGAAACTACAGCTGTACTCAGTTACATACCACCTATTCAGAGGTGATCTCTGCCTGACATACAAGGCCATGTCCAACCTAGAATTGATGGACATGCTCCACCTAAAGAAAACCATATCCCCTCGAGCCACATGCTCTAGGGATCTAAACCTCACCACAACAATAAATAGGATGTGCTGGAGGGATAGATTCCTCTCCCAGAGACTTCCCATGGTCTGGAACAAGATTCCAATCTACATTAGGCAGAGCTCCTTGCTAACCCTCTTCAAAGAAACCTTGATGAGTGGATGGGAAACAGAAAGTTTACCCCGGGGATCACTTCAATGGCTCTGCTGGGCAGAGGCACAGGGGAACTAATCTAAGGGGGCGGCGAAAGCCAACACATTCCAGCTAGGCTTATAAATGCTTTTGGGCAGATAGCCTAATACCTACCCATGAACCTATGAACCTATGAACATACAGACATTTAAAACATTGCCAAAACATACACCACATACAGAAATGTAAGATATTACAACATACTCATGACATTAAAATTCATTACAATAAACGTCTTGTAAGATCCTGAAAACCAACAGCCAATATAACCTGGGACATGTAAACATGGCACTCACTTTTAATATAATAAACTTAAGAGTTCAAATTAAACAATTAAATTTAGAAGTTAACAGCACAGAGTAGATGGGAGTTAGAATAAGCTTCTCATATGTTGAAGTAAACAGCATGTTACAATGGAAATGTGATCATGTCACTCTAAATCCTACATGAAAACTTCACGTAGGTTCAGAGAAGGAGAATAATAGCATTGGAGTTTAAAAGTGCAGACTGAGTGGGAGTTAAAGGAGACAGAAAGATAGTACAGACTGAGTGAGAGTTTAAGATGGCAAAAAGAGAAAAGGGGTGGGGTTTGACAGACTTAGTGGGAGTTTAAAGAGAGAGAAAGAGAGTAGGGGTGGGGCTAGACTGATAGCTGAGGTAGAGGAGAGATTAACCTGGTGTTGTCCAGGTGCAGAGCCATTTGTTATTTAGATATTGTTTTAAAGAAGCTTTGAAGAATGCTAGGCCTGGAATAGATCTAGCAGCTATGGGGAGAGAATTCCATAATTTTGAGACAGAGTATGAGTATAGGTGCTGGCCTGGTCTTTTTGAGGCTTTAGAGACTTCTAGCAGGTTTTATCCTCTAATCTTAGGGATCTGTTTGGTATGTAGGGTTTGACTAACTTGTCTAGTGCAGGGCAGGCAGTGGTCTTGTAAATAAAGTTATGCATAGTGGAGAGCTGGAGATATGCAAGTTGGTTGGAGAGTTTAAGCCAGTTTAGTTCACGTAGTGGTTTAAAGTGATGTGTGTGGTATTTGGAGTTTGTGGCCTACTTTGCAACTTTATTATAGCAGTGTTCTATTTTGAACTTAGTAGAGGTTTGTATGTTGGTTAAAATAGTGGTACCATAGAGTAGGGAGGGAAACAGGAAAGTTTTAGCCAGGATAACTTTGGTTGTGGCACTTAGAAAGTACATATTTCTGTATAGAAATCCTAATTTCTGGTGAGTTTTCTTTATGTTTTGTTGGATGTGGTGGTCAAAAGTAAGTTTATTGTTGATATGTTTTCTGTACTATTTCAATGATAGTATTATCACTTGAGTAAATTTTCAGTTGATCACAGACAGGGGTGGTGTTTTAGAGTGCATGAGTATATGTTTAGTTTTCTTGGGATTGTGAAAAAGATGAGCATTTATGAGCTAGGATTCAATGGTAGTGAAAGAATTTTTTGGGTGTTGGACAGTAATTCAGGAAGTGAGCGAGAGGTATAGATAATGATGGAATCATCAGCATATTGAATAAGGGCTCCAGGGGAAGAGGAGGTATATAAGTTGTTTGTGAATATATTAAACAGTATGGGGCCTAGGATGGAGCCTTAAGGGACTCCTGTTGGGTTATGAAGAAAGGGTTCAAATTCATGTCACCATTTTACAGCTTGTTTCCGATCTTTGCGCCAACTTTGAAATCACTATACTATAATATGAAAGAAACCTAGATTAGACAGTGTGTTAAGGAGTAAGGAGTGAGAAACTGTGTCAAAGGCTTTAGAGGGGTCAAGGAATATTGTGGATACATATTTTCCAGCCTCTCTGGCCCTATTCATGGTGTCTGTAAAGGATATTAAAGCCATAGACATGCTATGACCAGGTCAGAAGCCATGGTGAGTTTGAGTAAGTAAATTATTTTGCAGTAAGTATTGCATTAACTGTTGGTGGATACATCTTTCAAGACTTTTGGATATAGGTGATAAAATGGATATGGGATGGAAATTAGATGGTTCAGTGGAGATTCCTCCTTTGTGGATAGGGGTGATGTGAGATAATTTCCATACAACAGGGACTAGAGATTCAGACAGAGATCTATTGATTAGGATTCTGATTGGATAGGTAACTGAGTCAGCGGCAAGTTTAATGTATTGTGGTAGGAGATTTTCTGCTGAGGTGGAGCAAGGTTTTAGTTTGAGATGTAGTCTTTTCATAGTAGCTGAAATAAGAAAGAGATTTGGTTGTTGTGCAGATTATGTGCATTGTTGTGGACAGGTTCACAGCTAGATGATGAGATGGTGTCTGAAATGCTGGATTAGTGGGGGGTATAATATTGGAGGTATTTGTTAGTAGGTCAGCTATGGATTTTACAAAAATTGTTTATAAAAGTTTTCAGCTATCAGGGATGGAGGGGCATTGGTTGCTGGGGAGTATTCTTTGTTTGTATCTGGGTTGTGTAGGGTTGATATTGACAGAATTTGTTGGTGTTGCTTTTGTGTTGGAGTTGAAGGTGTGAGTAATAAGATTTATTTTTATGACAACTAGTTTAGTCACATAATTGCAGAGTTTTTTGAAATTAATGAGATTTTCTTCCATTTTATTTGATTAACAGGTGTCCCAGGCTAGGTCTCTTTGTTTCATCAGGTTTTTACATTCTTTGGTAAGCCATGAGACTGTATTCTTTTTAATTGTTTTTGTACGTATAGGGGCTAGGGTATCAAGTATGCGTAAGAAGATGGTACTGAAGTATAGGATGGCATCATTGAGCAGTAGCAGTTTTAGGGGCATCCAGTTTATTTTTTGGAGTATGTCATCACATGTTTTTTGACAGAAGTTAGATAAATTTCTGACTGATTCCAGGGTATGTTTTTTTAGTTGGTGGGTGTTGGCTTTAATGGCAAATGTGAGAAAATGGTCACTAAGGAAAGTAGAGAGTGTGCCCGAGGAGGAAAAATTGTTTGGATGTGATACTAGGATCCAGTCTAGTGTAGATTGGTGAGTGAAATGTTTGTTATACTGAGTTTGATTTTTGATTAGCTGAGAATAGCCGTACAGTTTAATACTGTTATAGGTGAGTCAGATGCAATGGAATCTCAATCAATAATTATGTCTCCTAGGATGACTGTCTCATGGTTGATTGTTTGGGATATCCAGGATAGCATATCTTCCAGGACAGGTATATTGTGACGTGGTGGAATGTATACTACTATGATGTAGATTATTTTAGTTTTATTGAGGTTCAAGAAGGATCTTAGTATCTCAGCATGGGAAAATGGGTATTTTGTTAGAAAAGGATGTGATGTTGAGTGCAGATGGATATAGAAGGGCTATCCCTCTGCCTTTCTTTCCAGGTCTGTCTAATCTAGCAATGGGAAAGTTGGGAGGTGTTATTTCAGTGACTTTTATATTGCAGTGTAACCATGTTTCTGCCAGGGATTGCATATCAGGTTCATTTTGATCTAGCCAGTGGAGTTATTTTGTTACAAATGCTCCTTAGGTTCAGTGTTATTATGTTTAGGATTTTAGGGTCAGCTTTGGGATTAGGATTAATAGTTGGGCCTGGGTGTAAATGTATGTCTCCACTTTGAAGATGAATAGAGATTAAATATGAGTGCTGTGAAATAGGGTTGGAGAAAGGGGTAGAGTGTGGTGGTAGCAAGTCTGGGGATTGAGAGATATGGAAGGGTATAGAGAAAAACCTGAGGGAAGATGTGGGATGGAGGTTACTGATGTCTAACAGCATGCGGGGTTTGTTTATGAGAGTGATGTGTGGTAGAGGTTACTGATGTCTAACAGCATGCGGGGGTTTGTGAGGATATTGTTGTAGTGAGGTTAAGGATTACAAGTAAGGAGGATATACAGGATAAAAGAAACATTTTTAGTGGTGAGGGTAATTTTGAAATAAGATAATAAGTATGTTGTGATGTTGAAAATTATGTAAGGTAGACTTTAACAGTTTGTGTATTCTAAAGATTTTTGGGAAGGTAAAGGTCTAGCAAGTGGACTAGTAATCTGAAAGGTGGTTTTGGTATCTTTATTTGATTGGCAGTTTGATGACTGTAGAGGGTAATTTAGTATTGAGGTGTGTGATTGGTGTTATATGTTTGTGGGTGGAGTGCATGCAGGTATAAATGTAGGATTAGTGGGGGTGGGTGGGAATTGGTGGTAGGGTAGGGGAGTGGAGTGAGGCCAAGCATAGTGAGGATAAATGGAATGGGCTGAACCAGAATGTCACAGCAGCCTGACCACAGAAAATAGAAATAAAGGCATAAGTAGACTTAGGGCAGCAGTGTATGGCAGGAGAAAAAGTACAATGTGCAGGAAGGTGGAAGTGTTACCAGGAAGGGGATCCACTCCTCTACTAAATAGAAGATGTTCATGGCTAGATAGCTTTCATAATTCTCAATCCCAGGTGTATGGGACTACTGTGGAGAAGGTACTGAATACTACTATGAAAGATATATGAGAATATAAGTAGCTAGTGCTAAGGACAGGAGTTCAGTATAGTATGAGATTGAAGCTAGTTTAATAGCACTGAATGGGCTGGCTATGGTTGAGGAAAGATACAGACTAAGAGGGGGTATCAATATGGGAAAAGTGCAGCTAAGTGAGGACAGTAGAGAGTAGAGGAGGTAGAAGTAGAGCATGAGTTCAGCTCAGTGATGCACCAGCAACCTTTCACATACCGATGTATTGCAAGAAATGTATTTGAATGGGTAGCATACATAAAATTAAACTTAGCTTATCCCAAACCCATAGTGTCACTTTGAAGAAGTCGGTTTAAGCTTCTGATAGAGCTGTGGAGGGGTTTGTGTTTGGCTCGGCTAGATTAGTAATACTTTTAAACCTAAGAAAGGGAAGAAATGGCAGGAGGTTAGATGAAGGAGTCCACCATAACTGTAAAACTACATAAGGGTACAGAGAGGAATCAGGAAGAGAGACAGAGTTGAGATGGTAGTACGAGGAGAAAGGTTTAATTATTATAGGTTAGTGTGAGCTGAAAGGAACTGGGGGGCTGTGGGTATACAGAAATTGTTAGAGAAATAAGTGAGATAAGTATATCACTTATCTTATAACCATTTATTTATTTGATATTTACTCCATTGTTTTAAGTATGCAGCTTTTCCTTTTTTGTATTGTGTTTTTAGACTTTCATTTCAGAAAAAAATACTGCTTCTGCTTTTAAACTGTAGAAAGCTGACTACCAATGATCCATTTAGGTCTGTTATTTGAGTCAGACATAGTAATTGGATGGTTGGATGGTCCTTACTAAAATATTTAAAGACCTCTTTATAGTAAGGGATTAATGTCTCTATTACATGCACTCATAATACAACACTCATCAGCATCTGCTAGAGTGCACCATTCCATTTTACTTGACAAGATGGAACATTACTGCAGCATCAGAGGCATAGTCCTTGATTGGTTTGACTCTCATCTCTTCAGAAAAAGTTAGAGAGCAGTATTAGAGAATAATTATTCAGCTTCCTATTTTCTAGATTTTGGAGTTCCAGAAGGTTCTATAATTGACTTCCTACTGTTCACCATATACATGTTATCTCTCAGAGGTTTGCCGTTTTTATGGTAATGACATGCAGCTGTACTTCTCATTCTGATAGGAATTTTTTCTCTCACCTAACCTCTTAGCTAAGGTCTTCAGTTGCATCCATGCTTAGATAATTGATAACTGGTTCAAATTCAGCACCTCCAAGATAGCAACAATGGACATACATACCACTCTTATGGACTGTTTAATGGCATTTATGTTTCCCAATATCATTTATAGTGGAAAAAATTGCCATTAATGTTGAATGTGAATTATTTACAGATGATTATTGATCATAATCTGATGCCAAAGAGCCATTTTTCAGCTATCATATTGTTTCCATTTTAGGAATATCACCCTTATCAAGCACATTATTCCATCTTTATATCTCCCTACTGTGGTACCTGGGGCTTCCAGACATGGAATTCGATCACCTGCAGATATTACAAAACTCTGCAGTCTGGCTATGTACGTTATACATGTATTATCTCTTTTAAGTGTTGTTACATGTTGTAATAGCCATATTATTTATTAATATCAGGGATGTTTTCTGTCATTTCCTGGTGGTAGTGATGGCAATGGTTAGTGAATGCCTACTATTTCATTAAAAAAAAGATGACTATAGACTATATTATGTTACCTCAATCTTGGTTCACTTATATACTAGAGTAACTTTTCATCATTATTGCAACTATGCCATGTCTCTGTGTTCTGCAGTATTGTTTCCACTGGATCACATACTGACTGAAAACAAAAAGGGGAGCTGGGGAAGCTGATAGAACAGGGAGATGGTGGGGAAAACAGAGAGATATTTTGCAGGTGTATATGAAAGAGAAGAGAAGAGAAGAGAAGAGAAGAATAACAAAGATAGACAGCACTGAATAGCTGAATGTTTGAGAAGTATACAGCGAGACAAATAGTGGAGTTAGTATTAAAAGTGTTAAGGAAACAGGAGGTTACCAGAAAAGGATAATATACCTTAGGATTTTCTAAGGTAAACTGGAAATGATCATCAAAATTAATGGTTATGTTAAATTAGATCATAAGGGAGAGCATTGTAGTGGAATGATTTACTGACTGATTATTTGACATTTAAGAGCAGAAAAAGAGATGAAATAGGCAACCAGGGATAATTTGCTATATTAAATGCAGACTGTGTTATTTTGAAAAATGTATTACAGATAAGAATAAGGGAGTTACTAAAGGGCATGATACATAAGGGACAACTATGTAAGGTTAAAGGAAAATAATATAGATCAGTTGAAATACATAGTGAGGGAGGTGGCCTTGAAGGACAGGGAAGGTAAGCTTGAGGAATTTCTAGGGATTGTAGATTTAGTAAAATGTTAAATAAAATGAAATGAGACAATATAATGGGAGGGACTATGGTTTTCAAAAAAGTATTGGCGTGGTATTTATACAAGTTGCTATTATTGTTGAAAGCCTGCTCACTAAGTAAAGATTATGTGGGGGGAAAGTGGAGATGAGAGTAGATATAAAGTAGGAATGACCTACATGCCCAGTAATGTTTGCTTTTTTAATGGACCTTATTGACAGGCATGTAATAAAGGACCAGAGGTTCAAAGTAGTTAATGAGATTCCATAACAAAATATGAAAGATTTTTTTCATAAGCAGTTTGTCAATGTTGTGAGTAGTAAATGAGAAAATATTCAAGTATTTGAGAGCATTATAAAAGACAGGAAGAGACAAGGATAGGAAAAAAGGGAAGTGTAACAGTGTCAGTTTCCTGAGCTGGGAAGGAATAGATGTTGGAAAGTATAAGACAGCTGGAATAGAAGACAGCATAAAATATTAGGAATTGATTTCATTGTAGCAGAACAGTCATATTTAAATGAAATAAGTTAAAAGAAGAAGTTTTGGCCCTCTTCAAAAGGAACCTTGACGATTGGATGGGAGATAGGAAATTCACCCCAGGGATCACGTCAGTTGCCCTGCTAGACAGGGGCCCAGGGAACTAAATATTGTGGGAAGAAATAGCCAGGGAATTGTTATGGCTAGGCTTGTATAGACCCTAGGGCCAATAGCCTAGTACCAACCTATGAACCTATAAGATATAGAGATGATCAATCTTATAAACTGACAATTAAGTAAAAGGGTACAGACAATGATAAAAATTATTAATTCAGAACCGAAGGGGATTCAGCCATATCAATACACAGTGTGCTTTCATAAATTATATAGCAGCAAAAAAGAAAAAAGTCAGTGAGCAGATCAAATAGCCATGGAGAGCTATGTTTTCAGACATGGCAGTGTAGGTAAACTGTAGGATAAAAGGAAGTGGCTTCCTGATTGCAAATCAAACTAACAACATCAAAGTCAATAACTGGGAAATGCTTAAGGTAAAGAAATAGACTGTTAGCAAAAGACAAGACAAAAAGTCAAAGTGCAATGTCAAAGCAGAGTGTTATCAAGCAGCTCTGTAGCACTTATGGAGACATAGTAGGAGCTCATAGTGGATTACAGCATGTCCTGATATTGCTAAATCAAATGCATATACCATGATTGGCATTAGAACTATGAGACCCAAAATTAATTATTACTCTTTTAACAGAAGGTGAACATGAAAAGACACTATAAGCACAGCCTTGAGCACTTAACTAAGAGAATGTAAAAGCAATTAAGAGATACAAAGTCATTTCCTTTTGAGATGTGAATACAGAAACAATTTTGTGGAGACTGTATGTATTTATTATGCAATTAATTAATTAATTAATTTATGTATATCTTTATATATTGTATGTACCAAATGTGTAGATGACAGTGTCCTAGGGCCCTTTTCATTCATAACCTAGGTCAAACTTGCAAGTACAAACACAGATTATCGTAAACAACTGAAACAGTAATATCATACAATGTAATATTTTGAACTATGACAAACCCAAGCCATGAACAGGGAAGTAATACAGTGCAAATAACCAGTTCATATAAGAATTATCCCAAAGAAACAGTAAAGTAGAAACAGAATGGAAAAATGTTCTGTACATACGACAAAGTAACATTTTACATAGCAATATACATTTTATATAACAATACAATTACATAAGAGAGAATAGTAAGAAGTAGTAATATAGAAGCAGGATGTACAATAGCTATGCATTTCCAACAAAATAACATTTTTGCTTAGTAAGGTTCATAGGTGTTTATTAGGCTAATGATCACAAGGGCCTTTTTAAGCCTAGCCATGCATCCCAAATCTCTGACAAATTCTGACACCCTTGATAAGTGTAAGCAAGGGCCTGGGAGAGGAACCATTTACAGGTTACCTGTTTGTATTAGAGACATAGGTGCGAAACCAGTGATGAATTTCCAGTTTCCCATCCAATTGTCCAAGTTGCACTTGAATTGGGTTAGGGAGGAACTCTGCATCATATGGTTGGGTAGCCTATTCCATAGGTAGGGTAGTCACTGGGATACATACCTATCTCTTCAGCAGGTCTTATTTATATCATAGGCAAGGTTTAAGTATTTAGAATGGGTAATTATGGTACTGTTTGTTTTGTGGATATGCAGGAGGTCCATCAGAGTGGGGTCTGACAATGCCCTGTATGCTAGGTGTAGATCTCCCCTCAAAAGCCAGTAGGAGACAGAATACAGGGATAGGGCCTTCAGGCATTCTGCATAGGAGATATTATTTATGCCCTGTATTCTTTTAGTAAGGAACCTCTATGGAAGTTCCAGTTGTTAGATATATCTAGTTAGGTAAATTAAAAAAGGGGGCATTGTACTCAATGATAGGTCTGATGAATGCTGAATACAGTGGAACAATGACTTCCTTGGACTTAGATGCCATACCTTTATTTATAAGTTGTGCAACACAGAATTATTTCCTCACCACTGTAGACACATGATGATCAAAGGATAGGTTACTATCTATGTGTGTCCCTAAGTCCCTGACTACTGGGTCAATTCTAAGGGATGTGTTGTCAATATGATAGTTACCAGGGATGGATGACTTCCTAAAGTATACTATTATGCATTTCTTGGCATTTAGTTTTAGTCCACGGCTTTGACACCATTTGTTTGTCTGTGTCAGCCCCTTCTGGAGAACATTTGTGTCAGTGTGAGATTCAATGACAGCTCCTAATTTGCAATCATCTGCAAATTTAGTCAGCCAGAGGCAACTGACATTGGCCTTGACTTCTGAGAAGTAAATGCCAAAAAGAAGTGGTCCAAGGACTGATCCCTGAGGGACTCCACTTGTGACTAGCCTCTTTGGAGAAGTGGACTCCCCAATTCTAACTTCCAGGGTCCTGTCTGTGAGCCACTTGGTTATCCACCGGGTGACATATGGGGTTGTACCTAACCTCTTGAACTTGTCAACAATGCCCAAGTGGGGTACTGTGTCAAATCCCTTGGGCAGGTCAAGGTAGGCAGTCTGAAAGATTTTGCCCTCATCCATTGCTTTAATGATATTTTCAAAGAAGTCCACCAGGTTGAGTAGGCATGATCTACCCTTCACTAAACCAAACTGGGTTAGTTCCAGTGTCTGGAGGTTTACTATATCTCTATTGATCATCTCCATGATAATTCATTCCATGGCTTTACATATAAGACTAGTGAGACTTATGGGTCTGTAGTTTCCATGGTCTATAGATGGACCACATTTGTGCAGAGGGATGACTGTTTCCCTTCTCCATTCATGAGGCATGAAGCCTGTTTGGAGGCTACAGTTAAATAGTAATTCCAGAGGCCCTGATAGGTCATGTTTCATGATATTTAGAAGGCATCCTGGGATATTGTCTGGGCTCATTGATGCAGTGTTCTTGGTCATATAGAGAGCATTAAGGATCTGTTCTCTAGTGATAGTAGGGGAGTTATATGTGACGATATTTCCTGAGGGAATGTTGAGGGGGATAAAGTTGGAGCTGAATTTATCAGCCAGGAGGTTTGCTATATCTTCTGTCTCAGTATAGGTGGCTCCATTTACAATGAGCTCTGCACACAATTGTGTATTGCCTTTGAGGTTTCAGACATAGCTAAAGAATGCTTTGTGGTTGTCCTTGGTCTGGGAGGCCAAACTTTCCTCAAAGTTGGCATTGGTAGACTTTATCTGTCCTCTGAGTTGTTTGTTTAATTCAATGAGAGTACTTTTATCCTGCTGGGTGCTGCACCTCCTAATGTTTGCCATGATTTTCTTCCTCCTGTTATAGATCCAATTGATTTTATGATTCCACCAGGGTGGCTTGTTTTTTGAGTTAGTTCTGTACTTCTTCCTGGTAGGTACAACTGCCTCTATGCAGTTATTAACATGCTTGTACAGTGTTTCTGTGAACAGTTCTGCATAGGGAGAATCCGCTGAAAACAGGATCTGTGGAACCTAGTCGGACATTCCCGGTCAACAAATGTTAAATAAATAAATAAATAAAAAATAAGTGTACTCAGGGTTTATGGGGAATTTAAATTTTGCCAGGTTCTCACTTAAAAGCAGGAGGTTAGCCTTAGAATAGTTCCTGAATATTTCTGGTTTAGCTGGGGTTCAAGTTTTATGTTTACTTCAAAGGAGACCATTTCTGGTCTGACCTTACAAGGGAAGGCATTACAGTAGGTGGTATGCAACAGTCTCCCATATTAGTGAGGACTAGATCCAGTATGGTTGCACCCTTGGTTGGTGTATTGACTATCTGGTCCAGGGAGTTTGTGTTTACAAAATCCAGGAATCTCTTTACATGTACATTTGGTGTTCATAGGTTCATAGGTTCATAGGTAGGGACTAGGCTATCTGCCCGAAGGCATTTATAAGCCTAGCTGGAATGTATTGGCTTTCACTGCCCCCTTAGATTAGTTCCCTGTGCCTCTGTCCAGCAGATCCATTGAAGTGATCCCCGGGGTAAACTTTCTGTTTCCCATCCACTCGTCAAGGTTTCTCTTGTAGAGTGTTAATGAGGAGCTCTGCCTAATGTAGATTGGGATCTTGTTCCAAAGTATGGGAAGTCTCTGGGAGAGGAATCTATCCCTCCAGCACGTCCTATTTATTTGTATGGTGAGGTTTAGATCCCTAGAGCGTGTAGCTCAAGGGGATATGGTTTTCTTTAGGTGGAGCATGTCCATCAATTCTGGGTTGGACATGGCCCTGTATATCAGGCAGAGATCACCTCTGAGTAGGCAGTATGCAACCGAGTACATCTGGAGTTTCTTCAGTTCTGTTTTAGGCCAGTGATCCTCTTGGTGAGATACTTCTGTGGTTTTTCCATCTGTTGCAGGTGTCTTGTAAGGTACATCCCAAATGGGACATTGTACTCTATGATGGGTCTGATGAGTGATGTGTAGAGGGGCACAATGACCTCTTCTGATCTGGATACAAACCCTTTTGTGATTAGGTGGTACACATAGAAGGATTTTCTAACCACTTTGGCAATGTGATTATCAAAGGAGAGATTACTGTCCACTTGGGTCCTCAGATCCCTTATTACGTCTTCGGTCTTCCGTATTTAGGGGGCTACCACCTATGTGGCAGTTTGTGGGTACTTTGTTTTTTCCAAAGGGGATGACTATGCACTTTTTGGCATTTAGCTTGAGGCCATGGTTTTGACACCAGGTATCTGTCTCAGTGAGACCCTTTTGGAGGATGTCTGTGTCAGCCAGAGAGTCAATTATAGCCCCTAGTTTGCAGTCGTCTGTGAACTTGGTCAGCCATAATCCTTCTGTGCTTGTCTGAACCTCTGAGAAGTATATGCCGAACAGGAGGGTTCCTAGGACTAAGCCCTGGGGAATGCCACTTGTAACTGGTTTTGAGTCAGACCTAGCTCCCACAGCTCTTACCATGTGGGTTCTGTGCATGAGCCAACTGGCAACCCATCTCGTGATGTAGGGGTTTATGTTCAAGCTGGTGAGCTTGTCTATAATACCAGAATGGGGAATGGTGTTGAAGGCCTTTGCAAGGTCTAGGTAGGCTGTGTGGACCCCCTTTCCCTCATCTATAGCCTTGGTAACTGTCTCAAAAAAGTCCACCAGGTTTAGGAGGCATGATCTGCCCTTAACAAAACCGAACTGGATAGGGTCCAGTGTTTGGAGGTTCCCAATGTCTATGTTAATGAGATCCATGATGATGCACTCCATAGCCTTGCAGACTAAGCTAGTCAGGCTTATAGGGCGATAGTTCCTGGGCTCTGTTGTGGCTCCACCTTTGTGGAGTGGAATAACTGTTGCTGTGCACCACTCTATGGGCATGTAGCCTGTGGAGAGGCTGAGTTTGAACAGTGTGTTTAGGTGAGGGGTTAGTTCATCTTTGAGCTTGTGTAGGATGCAGCCTGGGACACCGTCTGATCCCATTGATGCTGTGTTTTTGGCTTTGCATAGGGCTGTTTTAACCTGAGTGTCTGTGATTTCTGGGGCACTACATTCTTCTGGTATGGTTACGGCCCTTTTGGGGGGTGAAGTTTGCACTGAACCTGTCTGCCAGGATGTTGGCAATATTGATCAGTTCAGTGTATTTTGTGCCATTCTGCACTAACTCCGAACAGATCTGACAATTGCCACTTAGATTCTTTACATAGCTAAAGAATGCCTTGTGGTTATCTTTGGAGTCCTTGGAAATTTCTCTATCGAAGCTAGCCTTGGATGATTTTATGAGGGATCGTAGTTTCTTGCTGATACTGATCAGGGATGTGTTCCCTTCTTGGGATTTTACTCTTTTCTGTACTAGTTTCCTCCTTCTATTGTATAGCTTGTTTATGGCAGGGGTCCACCAGACTGATTTCCTTTTCTTGGAGGAGTGAGTCTTGGTTTTGCTTGGGATAGCACGACCCATGCATTCTTGTAGATGCCCGTAGAGTGCATTAGTAAAGGGTTTTGCAGCTTGGGCAGTGCTATCCTTTAGCATGGGGGCTTTGAAACTTTCCACCTCGGTCTTAAGTAACGTGAAGTTTTCTTTTGAAAAGTTTTTCACAGTGGTTTCTTTGAACCGGGGTGTGGGAGGAATGTGTTGTATAGGATTCCCAGTTAATAGTGGGGTAATTAATGTCACCCATGAATATGGTATTGTTTTGGATGGTTAGTGTTTCTAATAAGTTTAAATATATGGTATGGGTTTCCTGGGTCATAGAGGGGGACCTATAGCTTGCAAGGAAGTGATATTGGATTTTACCTTTGGTGATTTGTCCTGTTTGACCAGCCTTGACGTATATTTATTTTTGATGTGAAGTAGCTGGTCTAAATGTGTGGAAGGCATTATAACCTTGCACTGTGCTCTCTGCAGCTTTAAATCATGTATCAGTGACCTCGCAGACATCAGAATTCTCTAGGGTAAAGAGAGCTTCTAAAGAGTGGAGTTTTTTTTTAGACTCCTAGCATTGAGCAGTAAGGGTTGGGAGGGTGGCCTAATGGTTAAGGTGCTTGCCTTGCAAGCACAAGGTACAGTGTTTGAGTCTCACAAGGGATAATTGGCTAGGCTTAAAATGGCTCGCAAGAGCAGTTAGCTTAGTACGAACCTACGAATACCTTTAGATTTTCTTGGTTTTGATTTGCTATGTCGGAAGTGCTTTCATGGCATTGCCTAAAAAAGGCCTTTTACAAAAGGTGTTTCAACAAAGTATTAGTTTAAGGGTGTGCACACTTATGCAACCAGCTTATTGTACATTTATTATTTTTTATATTTTTCCCCTAACAGATTTGTTTGTTTTTCAATTGAATTGTGCAGGTTATAGATCACATTAAAGGTGGGAAAAGTTTTGAAATGATTTATTGTGGTCTCATTTTTGCAAATCACAAAAATCTGCCATTTTAACAGGGGTGTGTGTACACTTTTTGGGTCCACTGTGTATATATGTGTGTATATGTATATATATATATATATATATATATATATATATATATATATATATATATATATATATATATATATAATATATATATATTTATGGGTGTAGGACATTTCACTGAATGCACATTTCACTGAAAGTCAAATTTATGTGCACTTTTCACTGAAAACTTAATTCACTGACACACATTTCACTGAAAGTTATATATCACCTTTTCCCCACTGTAGTGCGACCCTGGAGTTAGTATATATAGTAAGGGGAGTGTGGGGGGCACCTCCCCCCACATATACATGGATACTTGCAATTCCAATATATTACTTTTTCCGAACATAATATATACTTAAAATATATGGGGGGCTATGCCCCCCACACCCCTCTTACTATATATACTAACTCCAGGGTCACACTACAGTGGGGAAAAGGAGATATATAACTTTCAGTGAATTGTGCTTTCAGTGATTTGTGTTCAGTCATTTGAGTTACAGTGAAATGTCATGTGCTGCTGATTTTGGTAATTTGTGTTAGTGGTTAAATTGTTCAAATTATAAAAAAAGTCAAACTGTTACATTTTGACTGTTATATAACTTCAGGAGTTATCCTCTTTGTGCTTGTATGACCGTGGAGTTAGTATATTTCATTTCTGAAGGTTAGGGAAAAGCTCCCTCCATAAAATAAATTTTTGTAGTAGGTTTAGGTAATAGCAAATGTAATGCATTTGCTTACATTTGAAATCACTTGAGTTCGATATGTGTGTGTGTGTGTGTGTGTGTGTGTGTGTGTGTGTGTGTGTGTGTGTGTGTGTGTGTGTGTGTGTGTGTGTGTGTGTGTGTGTTTGTGTGTATGTGTGTGTGTGTACAAAACATAAACAAAACACTAAATCCCTCTAATCCCTCCATTAAATTACTTTTAAGCTTTCACCAGCTGTCCTTATGAGTCACTCAGTTATTTAAACCGGCCACTGTGACCAGCACCAAACTGTTACCAAACTAGATCCCTTTAATACCCAGTCAACATTATTATCCCATGTACTTATATAATTAATACATATGTAGCAACTAGTCATTATTTAAATGCACAGAGCAAACCTATCCCAGTAATTAACAAAACTCTCACAGGACCTACCTTTCCTTGAAACTGACTAGGCCTCATCACAGTACTGGCAAACAAAGTTGAAGGGCAACGTGAACAACTCTGTAGTTCTACAATGTCTGTTCACCTCACCAAATCCAAGGCAAAGAGATTTGACTATATCACTGACTTGTTTATATTGCCTCAACATCCTAACTTTCCCTTCCTCCCCAGACCTCACCCCTACAGTTGGCTGAGTGGTACCTATGCTTTCCTTCTGCTTGTATTCCGTCCTGTTTCCTAATGCCTGACTTGCCTATCACCTTCAACAGTAGAGTAGAGGAGGGGAAGCAGGGCAAAGTGTGTTTCCAAACTCTGTTTAACTCTAATCACTGGTCACCTTTTAAATCAAAGCTATTTCAAAGGTCTACCTCATGGCCAGTAAATAGCACAACTGATCAAGCTTATACTCTTCATCAACCAAAATTCAGTCTAACAATTACAGGAATAGCCATTACCAAAACAGCAAGTGAAAGTCACATTTGTCCTGAAGCAAGAAATACCAAAACATATTCAACCTTCAGAAAAAGAAATATAAACTAAAAAACTTAACAAGAGAAAGAATATAGATGCACATGTAATAATTAACAGGTAAACTTACTGACACAGTCCTCCTTCAATCATATATGTAATAAAAATGCATTATGTGACAGAAAGCTTACCAGAGTGTTCATTCCAAATTATGTTATATATATCTTCCTTGTATATGTCATGTTGTATTAACTTGCTTGTTTATATAATCATATTATCATCAAAAAGTACACAATTTTATTATTTGAACTGTTTGTATGTCAGAATATTTTGTAATTGTGCAGTTGTTCAAAGTCAGTACTTACACCTATATTTTTCAAGCTTGTAACTGCCCACAGCTCAGGATGTGGTTAAAAGTATCCAAGAACCAGTCCACCTATCCAGTTAGCAAATTTAAAATAAAGAGATGCTTACTGCATGCAGTCAATGTAGGGTGGGATTCATAGACTAGTGTTATGCACCTGCACAGGCTGTGGACCACACTGTGCAAAACATTAGTGACATAATTGCAGGTATAACAGGCATAGGATGGCACTTGCATGCTAAGCAAAGGACTGCATAATATAGTAAAGTTGCAGCAATGCTATGGCAACATATGGCAGGAGCAGTGTTAGTACAGTGTGCTTGGGAGATGTGAATGAAATCAGGGATAAGGAAAGCTACCCCACATGAGCCAGTGCACACTGCCACATGCAATGTAACTGCACATACACATTGCCAATGGCAGACAATTATATGAAGGTACAACACCTCAGCAAAGTGACCAACAGACCAGTGTGAGTGTGCAAAGTGGCAATGCTGTTTCTCATGTAAATGAGGAAATGAGGCTGATAGGAAAAGAAGAAAGAGGGAAAAAGCAAGCAGAGATAAGTAAGAAGGGTGATCATGAAGCATGAATGGTGTGTGTTTGGAAGGGTGAATGGTATTTCTGTGCAATAGAACCCCCCCTTTTCCCTTTTCAAAATATAAGGGAAGATGGGGAAGGTGCAGAGGAATAGTTGTATAATACAGAGAAGGGCTGGTATCAGAGACAGACAGACAAACATGGAACAGAGACTAAGACAGACATGCACAGAAACAGTGGAAATGACAGTGAATGGAACTTACATTCAGAGGGTGAAGAGCTGATGAATTATACATAAGGGCCAGAGGAAGAATACCCTTGGAAGGGGATAGGGTGAGCTCCTGGTATGCTTGGCTGCCTTTTTCAGGACAACCTAGATGGCAAGAAACTCAGACATCACTCACCTGGGTGGCTGATTATGGAATGCTTGCTCCTCCAGAGGCCAGATGGGTGGGACCTGATATTTGTGTGAGTCTGCCAGTCATGCCAAATGTACTTCCTATTGTCAAGTTGGGCATCCTACTGCTGGCATACTTCAACACTGACCAGCCTCAATACCTCATGAAGGGAATTGAGATTCTTCCAGTCTTCACTCAGCAGAGCAGCCATCACACTCCTCCTGAAAAGCAAGCATGGAGGGAAACTCACAATCCTTTGAAGTCACTTACAGCAGAGGAACCATCACCTTTTTCCTGAGACAGAAGCATAGCTAGGATAGGGCAAGAGGGGCAATGGCACTGGATGCAAAGTGTTGGGTGTACACAATCAGCCAGTGGTCATTCCAATCAGTCTTTAGTGCAATACCAGCTTTTAAAAGCCAGTATTACATCTGTGCTTAAACCTGAGTACTGCAGCACTCTGCATGTGGTCTAAACTGTAGCAACCATTTTGCTACATTTGTAGCAAACAGTTTGCTGTAATTTAAAAGAAAAAACATTTATTTATTTTTTTTAACTAAAACATGAGTCCCACAGCACTCCATGCAGATAGGGTATAAACTGTAGCAACTGCATGCTACAGTTTAAAATAAGATTTTTTAATAAACTGTGTTAGAGAAGGAGGGTTGGGACAAGGAACAGAAATAGGACCTGAATGGCTGAAGTAGGAGGTGGGCATGTTTTGTATCTGGCCACTGGTGTGCCAGTAGAATGAATGGCATATTTTTTTATCCTCGTCAATGGAATAGCTGGAGGATCTAACTTAATACAGTGAGGTGCTTTTTTGTTTTGTTTTTTGCTCATTACTTGAATAGCTGAGGGTGTTGGATGCTGGTTTGTAATACAGACACACTGTGCATATGCAGCCTGCTATGCCTCTGCGTTAGAGACAGACCTGGTGGGTACAATGACTCTGCATTAGATTCAGTGGCTAGCAGTGACCACAGTAAATGTGGGAACTCATCCTTCTCCTTTTCCACAACAGGACCTCTTGAAGGATGACACAATAGGAAATATTATCAAAACACACATGATAAAAACATAACTGCAGTTTTAACATGAATTCCACAGAACACATATGCACCCCACTCCCTGGAGAGGTGCTCTGCTTTCTGCAACATCCAGTTTTGTTAAGGCAATGCTCTTAAGCAGCTACAAAACATGTATTGTTAACCATATTTATACAGTAGTATACATACTACAAGGAAGAAGTACTAAACCAAACAAAATTATACTTATAGTACATATCTGGCTCAAACTCCTGAACCTCTTTCTTTCATTTCTAATGTAAGTGAGGGTGGTACTGCCTCAGGTCATCATAACAATGACAACAGTGCTACTCAGAATAGATGATGGCAGTGGCTTTGTTTCATACTTTTGTTAGATCATACTAGGCATTCAACTTCTTCAAAGGGCCATCATAGTGGAGCAGAAGGATCTCTTTAAAATTCCTGTACAGATAATACAAGAAAAACACTTCTCTCTATAATATACAAAGCAGGAACCTTGCTTTTACCATTTCCATGAGCATCCATGGCCACTTGGTATGTCCATTCAATGAGCAATATGGTAGCCCTATATGCATGGACACAGGTTTGTGAATCACTTGTCATACAGCATGCTACTACTGTGGTTCTACTGCTGTATGCTCATGCCCCAACTCTCCACCCTGCCTTTCTACTGCTGCTTCTACGACTTGTATGGCAGGTCCTGCCATGATGTTCTCCTACTGCTCTATTTGTTTACATAATACTGTGTTGTGGAGCTTGAAGCACACAATAAGTATCATGCTACATATATCTGGAATATATTGCAGTTCCCTTCTGCAGATGTCTAAACTTAAATCCAAACCAAAAAGAACTGTAGATACTCCACCAAAGGCTGCCGTCTCACAAAAATTCCAAAGGAAAGAATAAAAAAGCAAGTACTAGCCACCACGCTGTCGCTGAACAGCTTCAAAACTTTTATTTAAAACGCAATTAAAAACACAGGAATGAGGGCTTTCGGGACCACACCCTTCTTCAGATACAAAATTCAAATGAAACTATAGTTTTTATATAGCTCTTCAGTTAACATTCAGTACCGCACCCCCCTTTTCCTTTAGTGCAGATCTTAAAGGTATAACTCCATTTAAACCTGGGGTTTTGTATGCTGCTAACTCAATGATCCATTTAGTTTCATTCAGCTCTGTTTTATTAATCAAATCACCTCCCCTTCTGTTTTCATTTACACATTGTATAACCATAAACTTAAACTTATGATTTTCATACTTAGAAAAGTGCTGTAAAAGTGCATTATATTCACGTTTTAATCTTACAGGGGGCAATGGTTCAAAATTCTATTTTTCAGCATAGTTAGTTTTTCCTACATAGACTGAGCTGCAGTCCTGACAGACAGGTAAACAACATTCTTTGTTCTACAATCTGCATACAAATCAAAACAATATTGTTTTCCTGATACATGGTGTAAATAGGATTCTGCCTATACCTTTCAACCTGGAAACATCAAAAATCTGTACAAGGCCCACGAAAAATAGGTACAAATCTGTATGCTGATTAACATAAAATTTACATGCATAATTATGTAACCCCACCCACTCCAATGGAATTGTGGGATACCAACTTTCAAATGCAAACTGAAGAACTGACAACCAAAATATGGCACCAGAGTCCCCCTGCAGCCATTTCAATGACCTATTACCTGGCTATTTCACCCCATTTACCATAAACACTAATGTGTGCATACTGCTTTACTTCTACAATGATTATTTGGATTTTATTTCTACATTTTACAGCCCAATGCACAAACACCAATAGACATATGCTAAACAAAACAACACTGTCTCACAATGAAAATAAACTTGGCATTACAACTTATCTACCCTTGACCCTCACATTCATTGAAACAGCATTGAAACCCACACACCACATCCAAAGAAAATGCATCTGGCCAGTGGTGAATAAAGATTACCTTTGGGCTGTTTTCAAATCATTGGCCCCTTGCACACAAAACAAGAAATACGCATATGTTCTTTGATACACTTTCCTGACTTTATTAAATTATATTCCTTGTATAATACAGCACACTTGTTAGACAGAGCACATTTTACATTTATTGTTTGAACATTTTTCCAGTAGGCTGTAGACAATGAAATAAAATGCATGAACCAATAATGACAAAACTGCCCAATTCAGAACATTTCCATAATAAAGTCTACTTCCACGCCCACACTATAAATAGAATGACAGTAGTGTAAGCCATAGGCATCTTCCACAACTTCTCGCACTTATTTTCATTTTCAGTTTTTTTGGGGGGGGGACAAAAGGCCAAAAACCAGGGACACATTTTAAACATTGCTTGTATAATTTTGGAAAGTTGCTAGAATAAAATGTTGTGTTATCACCATGCATTTCACTGGCAAGTCTTGAACCCAGGACCCTGTGCACTACACTCAGAGGAACATACCACTATGCCAAATCAGCAGTTCCCTGAAAGATAGGAAGACTGAAACTTAAATTGCTATCATTTAATGAATTAAGTTCTCACTTCTCACCATAGCTCTCAACCTCTTAGCACAAAAAACCTGGACAAAGCCAATAATGGGGAATTCAGAATTCAGTTCTCACTTCACTATAGCTCTCAACGTCTTAGCACAAAAATCCTAGATAAAGCCAATAATGGAGGAATACAGCCACAACATTGGGACACATTTCAAATACTGATCTTACAAACTTAGAAATTGCTAGAATAAAAGGTTTTGTGTTTGGAACATACATATACATGTTAGATATATAACGATTACAATTAAAAATATGAGAGGTAACTATTGAAGCCTTAGGCATTTAACAAAATGCTGACATGTCTAGATAAACATAATTTTATGTATAAATGCTCATATTCTGCCAGGTTAAAGATGATATTATGGCTATAATTTGTAAATGAATGTGAATTTGTTTCACTTTAAAACTGTTCATCTCCTGAAGCAATCTATTTACATATAGATATGATGTCCTGTTATACATTCAAATAAACTTAATCTTCTTTTTAAGTATCTTATTATGGTTCCAAGATGTAAGCCAATATGAACTTCTTTGCATTATTATAAATGTTTCAAGTTCTATAAAATGTTTTGTGCTTGTATTCTTGTAACACATTTTGTACTCCTTTACCTAATCATAAACCCAGGTTTTGGATGAAAAGGGTCAAATGACCAGCCCACCTACACAGTAATAGGCACACAAATAACATAAAAAATGACTATGCGCATACATATATACATGCACATATAAAGCATAGAGATTGACACATGGAAAAGTGGAAAAATGCTAAACAAAATCTTATTAAGCACTTTATATCGAGAGCACTGCGGTGGTGGTGGTGCTGTGGTAGCACTGTTGCCTCACAGTTAGACGTTGCCCATTCGATTCTCAGTTAGACCGCTTTCTGTGTGGCGACATGCATGAATGGGCGTTCCTTCATTGAAGGTTGTGCGTTAGGCCCAGCAAGATAGCACATAAAACTCTACTGCCAATCATTAGCGGACCGAAGTTCCGCTGTGGCGACCCCTAACCGGGAAAAGTCAAAAGACACAAACAAAATATCTATAGTGTACTTCTTGGAGTTGCCTTTTTCCCAAATTCAGAGTCTAATTACATATAATTGAGACATAATTCCAGTATAATTACTATGCAAGATAAAACACTAAATGTTTACATTCATATACAGATGACAGTTCAGAAAGTAAATCAGAAGTGTTGTGGTTTGAAGATTGCAAGTCAACAGAAAATAGATTTAGATATGTATTGCAAATTCTTAAAGCTTTGATATTCCTAAAGTAACAATGACACTGAATTCTAGATCCTGAATTGAGTTTGAGTATCATTCTAAGGTAAAAGGAAAACATAAGGAATCTTCTAACATCTTTTAAGCTTTGCTTGTTTTGTGAGTAGGATATACAGTATAATTGTGTAGTGATGCATTTTCTTTAGAAAGACGCAATCTGTGCAATGAAATGGTAGGTACAGAGCAAAGTCGTTAATCACCATGGCTACTTCTTCAGGGATCTGATTACTTCATGATAACAGATGTCCATAGCTGATCCACTTAACTAATATGTTTTCAGATATATCAGTATTTTGGCACAGAGGTTTAAGACTCTTTAAGACACACAGCATTCAATTCAAACCAGTCCTCTCACTCTCACACACACACATCATTCAATTCAAACCAGTACACTCACACACACACACACACACACACACACACAGCATTCAATTCAAACCAGTCTGCTCACACACACACAGTATTCAATTCAAACCAGTCTGCTCACACACACACATCATTCAATTCAAACCAGTCCACTCACACACACACACACACACACACACACACACACACACACACACACACACACACACACACACACACACACACACACAGCATTCAATTCAAACCAGTTTGCTCACACACACACAGCATTCAATTCAAACCAGTCCTCACACACACACACACACACACACACACACACACACACACACACACACACACACACACACACACACACACACAGCATTCAGTTCCAACCAGTCCACTCACACACACACAGCATTCAATTCAAACCAGTCCACTCATACACACTGCAATCAATTCAAACCAGTCCGCTCACACACACACACACACACACACACACACACACACACACACACACACAAACACACATACACACACAGCATTCAATTCAAACCAGTCCTCTCACTCTCTCACACACACAGCATTCAATTCAAACCAGTCCACTCACACACACACAGCATTAAATTCAAATCAGTCCAACTCCGCTCACACAGCATTCATTTCAAACCAGCCTGCTCACACACACAAAGCATTCAATTCAAACCAGCCCGCACACACACATACACACACACACACACACACACACACACACACAGACACACACACACACACACACACACACACACACAGAATTCATTTCAAACCAGTCCTCTCACTCTCACACACACACAGCATTCAATTCAAACCAGTCCACTCACACACACAGTACAATCAATTCAAACCAGTCCACTCACACACACACACACACACACACACACACACACACACACACACACACACACACACACACACACACACACAGCATTCAATTCAAACCAGTCCTCTCACTCTCACACACACACAGCATTCAATTCAAACCAGTCCGCTCACACACACAGCATTCAATTCAAACCAGTCCAACTCTGCTCAAACAGCATTCAATTCAAACCAGCCCACTCACATACACACAGCATTCATTTCAAAACAGCCCAGCTCACACACAGACACACTCACACACACACACACACACACACACACACACACACACACACACACACACACACACACACACACACACACACACACACACACACACACACACACACACACACACACAGCATTCAATTCAAACCAGTCCACTCAGACACAGCATTCAATTCAAACCAGCCCGCTCACACACACACAGCATTCAATTCAAACCAGTCAGCTCACACACACACAGCATTCAATTCAAACCAGTCCGCTCACACACACACACTCACACACACACAGCATTCAATTCAAACCAGTCAGCTCACACACACAGCATTCAATTCAAACCAGTCCGCTCACACACACACACACAGCATTCAATTCAAACCAGTCTGCTCAAAAACACACACACACACACATACACACACAAACACACACACACACACACACACACACACACACACACACACAGCATTCAATTCAAACCAGTCTGCTTACACACACACAGCATTCAATTCAAACCAGTCCAACTCAACACACACACACACACACACACACACACACACACACACACACACACACACACACACACATGTAGCTGCAATTCCCTACCTAAATTCAAACCAGTCCGCTCACTCAAGTAGCTCTGCAGTACAGTTCAGTAACAGTTCCAGCAGAAAAAGCCCTTCCTGGGCAGTCCATTCCCGCTTGCACTCGCAAAAGTCCTTCGTGGGCAGAAACTAGAAATGCCAGCCCGATCTCAATTCTGATAAGCTGACGTCATCACTCATGTGATGACGTCATCTCAAAAAGTGGAAAATAAAAAAAATTCAAAAAAAAGTTGGGAAAATTGGAAATAATGGGGTGCCACTTGGAAATCGTAGCACCCCAATATTTGGACCACAAAACTCGGTAAAATCTGAGTAATTCAGTACGGTTGGGAGGTATGATTCTGCCTCCACAATGTACTCACATGCTTTGCAATTTCTGCACTTTCATGTACCTGCACGTTGTGTAAATTTGTTCCTTCTTTTTTCTGTCTTCCCTTCATGACATAATAAATCCTTCAGATTTTTATTTCTTCTAAAGCCAAAAACTGTTTTTTCTCCCACTACCTTGGCTATTTTTCATCTGTCAACATAACATTCCAATTCTGCTTTATTATATCACATATCCCCCCTGTGTTATTACTATATGTTAACATTAGCCTCATGTTATCCATCTGTAAGGTTCTAAGCTGAACAGGTATTCCATTCTGTTGTCTATGGGAGAACCAAGGCCTAGACCTATTACTTCTGTATTGTTTACTCTTAGTAATAGCATCTTTAACTCTATTTTCATTGTATCCTCTTCGACAGAGGTTACTCTCTAACTTGTCTAGTTCTTGTTCAAAATGCGTATTCTGCGTACATACATGTGAAATTCTATCAACCTGCCATCTTATTATACCATTGAACGTATACCTTGGAGGTGTCTAAACTTTGGAAGCATCCCTTCCTGCATCTTAACACCTAATCCACTATGTTTTAGGCTTCAGCATGGGTTATAATGTAGGACATTTATTAAATGGTCTGAGAGGTATACATTAGAGTTATCAACCAGGGCTTTAGATTGTAGCCAGCATCACCTGCAACATACAATGTATTATATAGGCCTGTCCACCTGGCGTGAGTATGCACCGTACACATATATATATATATATATATATATATATATATATATATATATATATATATTGTGCAAGCATTTTATCCTGCTGAAGCACTAGTGTTTTTCATCACTGGTACAGTTTGAATTTTGTAACAGCTGAAGTTCAATAGATCAACCATTACATAATTCAAGGACAAAGCCCCCATGTAAAAGTTGCTTTATGTTTTACTTTTGGTAAACAGAAAAGTAACCTACTGGTTTACATTTCTGATTACTTTTTTGATAATCTTAGTGGTGATTAATAGCAATCACCAATGAATTAGATGTTTTGTGCTTCGATCAAACTCACCGGTGTTTATTTGTGTACACACACATACATACATATATATATATATATATATATATATATATATATATATATATATATATATATATATATATATATATATATATATATGTATATATATATATATATATATATATATATATAGATAGATATAGATATAAAGAGAGAGAAATAGACATCTGGAGCATGGGTGCAATCTATGGTGTGCACAGCCTCAGACAAATGTGCTTTCTCATAGCATGTGATATATGTTTTGTCCTCTAGTGTCCTGAGGAACATATGATCTTGCATATATTATAGCATAATATTCAGGAACTGCTTTAGTATTCACAAGGCTGATGCTTGAAAATCCATAACATTTCCCCTGTATGGCACTGAAGTTGCAATAAATAAATAAATAAATAAACAAACAAACAAACAAACAGTCTCTACAGCCAATATGGTTAATACCACACAGACGTTTGTATCCACAGAAATGGTCATACCTTGCATTCCCCTCAATTCATCTTGTGGATGACACAGTTTGACTGTTTCCCTTAAAGTATTCCTGTCTTCTCAGAAATGGTTTGCTATCTGTTGTTCTGTTAAATGAATGAAAGTCAGATGCAGCATGTACTTAATTTGTTGACAGCCACAACATGCAACACTGCAAAACCAGGTGTATTATTGCTGCTGCAATTCATAGCATGATTTCCTTCTTTTACACCACAATCTCAGTATTCAATATTGATAAGCACTGTGGTGCAGAAACACGTTTTTATATTTCCCTGAATCTGTCTGCTATTTTGATTCCCTTCATCTGCATATTCCATGTGGCTTATTTGCTTGGCTTCCTCATTTAAATATCATTATGCAGCCATTTGCATGTTCTGCATATCACTCAGTTTCCACCATTGTGCAGTCATGCTGTTAGTGTCTTTGAATCATCCAAACTCTGCACATGTCCACTTCCTGGGCTGTTTCACATTGTGCAGTTTGCTAAAAATCTATGAATGTCAGATATAGTCATTGTGAGATCTGTCCCCACCACTGACAGTGTGATGCCCCTGCACTAGCCCAGTAATCAGAGACCCTCAATCCTCACCACTGGCAACAGCTAGGGGACATACACACTGGGAGGATGATAAGTACACACACACACACACAGTAAAGTGCAATTTCCCTTAAGAGCACACAGAGATCACAGTCATTTTGAGGTTGGTTTCTGCCTCTTTCTCCAGATCTCCAGTAAAACTCTCCACTGGCACAGCTATAGGGTTAAGATCTCAGCTAAGGCACCAAGCCAAGACCTCCAGCACCTGTCTGTCCAA
This sequence comes from Protopterus annectens, assembly GCF_019279795.1. Taxonomy (NCBI): domain Eukaryota; kingdom Metazoa; phylum Chordata; order Ceratodontiformes; family Protopteridae; genus Protopterus; species Protopterus annectens. Next base: position 1,295,280,256 of record NC_056732.1, read on the forward strand.
CCAGTGCCTCATGTCCCTGCCCAAGTAGCTGACACACACACACTTTGAGATTTGGTTTACATACAAACACACAAACACCTGGGGAAGGCTGGCACAGGTTTACTAGCTATGACCCCCTTCTGCCCAGACTATAAGGTAGTTTCCACTGTCACCAACCCTACTTATCAGCTGCTATAAGGTCCTTTCAAAGGGTGTCCAATCCTACTGTGTAATGTTACTATTATCCAAGTGGTAGTCTGGCCAGGACTTGCAAGGCTATTTAGGAGTGGCCTGTATAGTGTCACCAAATACATATGCAAGTACTCTCAGAGCTTAAATAGGTCTCACAAATATCAGTCACAAAGATAGGTTTAAATATATTTAATAATAAATAATAAAAGAACAAGGCAATACTCAGTCAATCAGCACAGTAATTTCAGAGTTCAAAATCACAGGAAATATTTTAAAACAACATTGCAGGACAGTCTCAAATAAATATAGAAAACATCTAAACTAATCTTTACTATGTTCCTATCTATATCTAAGAGAGACAATATGCCCTAAATCTTACTTATATCAAGGCAAGTGCAGATGATGATGATGATGAGTGGATGTTCTTGCTAGGTCCAAGACAAAATACAAAATGCAGTCTCTCTCTGAGAGAGTTCTTAAATCATTATCAAATATTACTGCTGGGTTAGCTTAGATGACTTCACTTTTTGTCACCTGACTTCATTTCCCAGGCTAAAACAGAAACTAGCAGAATTTAACATCTGTGTGCTAGAAGTACATATTTCTCTGATGTTTGCAGATCTTGGAAATCATAAAACAATAAAACACTTTTCATTTTAAACCTAGTAATTACTTCTCTTCCAAGACAATACAAAACCTTCTAGCTCTTAACACTGTGTCTGCTACACTGAAACTGAGAGAGAACTTTTACAGCACAACTGTAAAGCAACTTAATTTCAACTTATTTTCTTGAACTTTTGCAAGTTAACCCTTTTATGTTCAGGTTTCTACTTGTTAAAACATACATTTGCACAGGTATATAGTTTATATGTATTTCTGTTATAAGTCAGGAGGGCATGCTGTGGTTACATTTTAGCTTAGTACATAACATACAGTTCTATATAAATCATATTGATATTCACAAATGACATAGAATTATTTACAAAATTACAGATAGCTGGGCTGACAATATTTCCCTATATCACCCTCCCCCTTGAAAACTCAAGCTAGTTTTTCAAGTGACCCTTGAGAAACATTGCTTGAGAGGGTTGAGCCTATCTGGGCATACCTTACCTCATTCCCTGTCTTGAGTGCCCATATGCCTTGGCATTGCTCACCCCACTATGGTGCTGCACTGTCATATCATATGCTTGCAACCCTAGGCTGCACCTTAGTAACTTGGCATTTTGCTGGCTGGCTCAATGTAGCCATGTTAAGAGATTGTGTTCTGTAACTACAGTGAATTTCCTTCCATACAGATAAGGTTGACATTTCTGCAGTGCCCACACTATGGCTAGGCATTCCTTTTCTACAACTGCATAGCATTCCTCCCTGGGTTGGAGCCTATGACTGGCATATACCACTGGGTGCTCTTCTCCATCTGAGGAAAGCTGGCTAAGTACAGCCCACACCCCATGGTTTGAAGCATCCACCTGCACAACAAATTCTTTGCTGTAATCTGGACTGTCTAACAAAACACATGAGTTCTCCAAAAGCTCCTTTAAACTTCTGGAATGCCTGCACACATGCTGGGGTCCATACTACCTTATCTGGCCTGTTTTTCCTTGTCATGTCTGTGAGGGGACCAGCTATGGTACTATAATTGGGGACAAACTTTCTGTAGCACCCTGCTCTCCCTAAGAATGCCCTCACCTGCTTTTTGGTAACAGGGGCAGGCCATGCCTGAATGGCTTCCACTTTGGTAGGTTCTGACCTGATCTTATCACTCCCCACTCTATGTCCTAGGTAGGAGACCTCTGCCATACCCATCTGACATTTGCTGGGCTTAATGGTTAACCCCTGCCCTCTGTAGTCTGCCCAGCACCTCCCTGACATGCTGAATGTCCTCTTGCCAGGAATGGTTGTAGATGGCAATATCATCTAGGTAAGCAAGGGCATAATCTCCTGCTCCTGTTAGTATTTCTTTTGGAAAACCTACCCTGCTGAAAATTTCTAACAAAGCATTTGCCACCTTTTCTGCCTCAATGGAGGACAAAGCCACTGCCTCAGGGTATCTGGTAGCATAATCTACTACCACTAGGACATACTTTTTCCCTGTGGAACTTGGGGTACTCAGAGGCCCTACAATATCCATAGCTACCCTCTGAAATGGCTCCTCAATCACTAGCAAAGGTATCAAAGGAGCTTTCACCTTGTCTTCTGCCTTGCCTACCTTTTGGCACTGCTCACAGGTCCTGCATTATCCTGTTACATCTCTGGAAATCCCAGGCCAATAAAAGTTCTGCATAATACATCTCTTTGTACATTTTATGCACATATGACCTGCAAAGTGAATATCATGGGCTATGGCAAGAAGTGCCAGATGGTAGACTCAGGGCACTACCAACTTCTGTATTCTCTCACCCTCTAGCCCTCCCTCAGAGGTCCACTCTCTATACAGTAACCCTTTGTCCCAGTATACAGATTCCCCCTTCCCTTGAGAATCAGGTGCCTCACTAGCTAGCTTCCTCAAGCCTTGTAATGTAGAGTCTGAGAGCTGAACCTGTCTCAGTTTTCTCTCGGTAACCCTTCCCAGCTCCCCTTCCACAGGAAGTCTTGTATTCTCTGACAGCAGTGCATCATTGTCAGCCTTGGTACTACTACTCACCTCTGCCCTTGTAGTCACTCTGTCCAAGGAGACATCAGTACCCACAAGCAGCTGTGGTTCCCTTCAGTCTCACTGCTACAGGGTAGCTCCCTCCCTGAAGTAACCACCTCACCAGTCCTGGCTGAAGTGTGTGGTCTGTCTGGGTCTCTTCCAGGCTACCAGACCCATATGCTTGTCTCCAAGCCTGACTGCATGTAACTGCATTCACACAGGGTACTGCATTATCAAAATCATTCCCTATCAGGACAAGTGCAGGGATATCCTCAAACACACCTACTTGATGGCTTTCTTTTCCATCCTCCCAGTCAAGGTGTACCTCAGCCAAAGGTATTTGGAATGGGGTCTGTCCTAAATCTCTGACTGGAGTAGATGGCCCAAGCAAGTAGTGTTCCTCTTTAGCCATTGTAGGCTTCACAATGGTTAGGTCAGAGCTGTGTCTCTTTTAGCAGTGGCCTATTTCCCACCACTAAGATAGGATATAACCTCTTGTGGTAGTTTGGTACCCTTGTTGTTGCTAGACAACTTACTGCTGGCATTTTATCATTCCCACTTACTGGCTCTCCCATCTTTTGTTTCCCACCTTGCCTCCATGGACATCTATATGCTACATGGCCCCACTGGCTGCATTTAAAACATTTAACCCTTGGTCTTGGATGTGTACCTGGACTAGTGGCTTCCCCTGCTACTGGCAGATGCTGTTGAGGCAGTCTGGACTGCCCACTATGGGTTCCCTTAGACCCATGAGCAGCACTGATTGTCCCTTTCCTGTGCAGTGATGCCATGCTTGCTAGGTATAGGTCTCCCTTCTTCCCCAACTCATCTGCAGTATTGCATTGTCTATCAGCTAACCAGATTCTCATGTCCTCAGGCAAAGTGCTAAGGGCTTGCTCCCTCACCAAAAGGTCTGACAGCCCTTCAAAAGTGGTGACCTGACATCCACTGACCCCACCTATGAAAATATGTGCTAAGTTCAGGAATATATTCACACACACTTTCATCTGTCTTGCATCTATGCTCAAGAAACGTTTTTCTATAAGCTTCAGGTGTTAACTTAAAGCATTCTAAAATACAGTTTTTTACAATATTATAATTTATGCAATCAGTATCAGACAATTTAGAAATAGCACTTACAGCTTTACCATGGAGTAAGGGGGTCAGGAACTGTACACAGAGTCCTTGGTCAGCATTATATTGTTTACATACCATCTCAAACATATGAATGAAACTATCAAAATTATCCCCCTCTGTAAATTGTGGAAGAAATGTACTGACCTTTTTTGCTTCAGGCGTTCAGTTACTCCCTACCCCATTACCTCCATAACTCTGACAAAGAGTAAACATCTCCTTTTCATGTTGCCTCTGCCTCTCCTTCTCCTCAGCCTCTAGATCTCACAGTTTCTCATTTGCGTCAGCCTATAGACATTTCAGTTTCTCATATTTCTCATCCTCAGCTTCAAGACATCTCATTTCCTCATTTTCCTCAGCCTTTAGACATCTAAGTCTCTCTGCTGCTTCTATTTCCAAATGTTTGGCCTCCAGCTCAAGTCTCTTTAACTCTAGAAGGTTTATAAGTCCTCTGTGAAAAGGTTGAGCTAGCTATTTTTCTGAGAGTTATACATCTCCAAGGCCAGTCTGGTTGTCCTCCTGATTGCTGGTCTGTGATGCAGCTGTGTCCAAAGCTAAGATCATTTTTGCCTTAGTCAGGTTGGCATGCACCAGTCCTTTAGCCTGGCACATCTCAGCCAACTGGCTCTTTGTCAGCTTGCCATACTCCTCTGCTGATATGCTTGCCTGTTCTCCTTGAATAACTAAGTTAACAAAAAAAAAAAAGACAATTGTGATGTGAAACTCTGAATGTTCACTGCATGGCTGATTAAGAGAACAAACACCTTCAGTGACCACTGTACACAGGCTACAGGAATTCAATATCTGCACCACTACAAGCCAATTAATATGTGATGCTGCTATCGCACCAGTGTCAGCCAATTAATATGTGATGTGGATATCCCACCACTGCCAACCAATTAATATGTGATGTCCCTACACAGGCCCAGTAATCCGCCCTCACCACTGGCAACAGCTAGGTAATATGCACACTGGGAGGATGACAAGTACACATGCAGTAAAGTGCAATTTCCCTTAAGAGCACACAGAGATCATAGTCAGTCTGGGACTGATTTCTTCCTCTTTCTCCAGATCCCCAAGACTCCCCACTGGCACAGCTATAGGGTGAAGATCTAAGCTGATGGGCCAAGCCAAGACCTCCAGTACCCTCTCTGTCCAATCAGTGCTTTGTGTCCCTGCCCAAGCAGCTGGCACACACACACACTTTGAGATTTGGTTTATATACAAACACACACGCACACACCTGGGGAAGGCTGACACAGGTTTACCAGCTATGCTCGCTTCAGCCCAGGCTATAAGGTAGTTTCCACTGCCACCAACCCCTACTTATCACCTACTATAAGACCTTTACAAAGGGTGTCTAATCCTACTGTGTAATGTTACTATTAATCCAAAGGGTAGTATGACCAAGACTTGCAAGGCTATTTAGGAGTGGCCTGTATAATGTCACCAAATACATATGCAAGTAATCTAAGAGCTTAAATATGTCTCACAAATATCAGCCACAAAGATAAACCAGTATATTTAATAATAAAATAACACAACAATACTCAGGCAATCAACACAGTAACTTCAGAGTTCAAAATCACAGGAAATATTTTAACTCATTCCCTCCAGTACAGTTCTGTTGAGTGTGTACCTTTAACTCCCACTGGGTGTGGCTTGAGCCTTTAAAGAAATTAAGTTATCACCTTGCTGTTTTAATAAATACTCATTGATAGAGGTCAAATATGAATACATTTGTGGTTGCCATTATGTATGCTTCAAGATAAAATGTTATGATACCTTGTATGTAGCACGGTTTTGGAATTATTAATGCAAATATGAGCAAGCAGTAGGATGTAACTACAGAAACACCTGGACTTAGGGGTGGGGAGGGTGGCCCAGTGGTTAAGGTATTTGCCTTACAAAGACAAGGTGCAGGGTTTGAGTCTCACAGGGGAGAATTGGCTAGGCTTACAATGGCTCGCAAGGGCAGTTAACCTAGTACTACCCTAACCTATGACCTACGTGCACTCAGCTGTAATGTGTTAAAACAACATTACAGCAGAGTCTCAAATAAATACAGAAAAACATCTAAACTAATCTTTACTGTGTTTCTATTTATATCTAAGAGAGATACTATGCCCTAAATCTACCTACAGCAAGGCAAGTGCAGATGATGATGATGAGTGGATGTTCTTGCTAGATCCAATATCAAATATTACTGCTGGGTTAGTTTAGATTATGTCATTTTTTGTCACCGGACTTCAGTTCCCAGGCTAAAACAGAAACTAGCAGAATTTAACATCTCTGTGTTAGAAATAGGCCGCAGTAGGCCATGGTGGTGCAGTGGTTAGCACTGTCACCTCACAGCAAGAGTTTCTCCAGTTCGATTCTCGGCTGGAGCACCTTCTGTGCAGAGTCTGCATGTCCTCCCCATCGCTGAGTGAATTTAAAGACATTCAGGTAGGTGCATGCGTGTGTGGGTGTGCCTTCTTTGAAGGTTGGGTGATGGGCTGGCAACTCGACACCATGAAAATTCCACTGCCAATCATTAGCGGACCGCAGTTCCACTGTGGCGATCCCTAACCGGGAAAAGCCGAAAGACAGTTTTTGTGTTATAAATACATAGTTCTCAGATGTTTGCAGATCTTGAAAGTCATAAAACAATAAAACACTTTTAATTTTAAACCTACTAATTACTTCTCTACCAGGACAATACAAAAACTTCTATCTCTAGACATTGTGTCTGGGACACTGAAAGTGAGAGAACTTTTATAGCACAATCATAAAGCAACTTAATTTCAACTTATGTTCTTGAAGTTTTTCAAGTTAACCCTTTTATGTTCTAGTTTCTACTTTTTAAAAATACATTTGCACAGGTATATTGTTTGTATGTATCTCTGTTCTAAGTCAGCAGGGCATGCTGTGGTTACATTTTAGCTCAGTACATAACATACAGTTCTGTGTAAATCATATCAATATTCACAAATGATATAGAATTATTTACAAAATTCCAAATAGCTGGGCTAGCAATATTTCCCTGTATCACAGTCAGACTACAAAAATTACTAGAAGTAGATTTTCTGCTCTTAGAAAACTGAATGTATAAAAGCTAACATTCAATAAACTGCTCAGAATCACACATTGTTGGTGTTTAGAACCTCAGATAAGCAGCGACATAGTTAAACTGTCTCTATCAAAGGCCCATAGGCAGCCATATTCCAACAAGTCTTTAAATGAAAATATTTTTGAGTGTAGTTTGACCCACATCTTATTTGTTTATCACAGTAAAATCTTTACCAGCAATATATTAATGTAACAACCTAACCTAGGTTTACAAACATTCTTAACCATGATGTTAGAATATCAATAGGTATTAAAAGCTAATTCCCAAAGTGAAATATGCCCTCCCCATCCCAACACAGAACTCTTCAACTGAGCTAGATGATAGTGAGATGGGGGCCTACGCAGAGTAATGTATTGCCCCCACCCCCCACCAGCCATGTCAATAGAGCTTTACACAGTAAACAAATAAATGTAGAGGGAGTCAAACCCTGCAGTACAGGAAGCACCTTACTAACAGCTTATGTCCTTACTCACCCATACTAAGTGCCAAACTGTTGAAACACAACACAGTGAATTTCAATATGTGTATCCAACAACAAGCTAAATTAAAAATGTATTAAAAGTTAAAATATGAGCACCAAACTTGTAGACTTCATACTACCTAGTTTATTCATAACCAACTAATAATCTCACTTAAAAAAACAAGAAAGCCAAGGACGGTATCCAAAGAACATGGCTCATATGATGATACTCCAGTTTACTGAAACTGATTGTTTTCTTTACACCATAAAACTTAAGAAATGTATAGCTATCCCCTTTGGAAAAAAACATGTACCCATGAATTAAAACATAGGTGGCAGTACACTAAACATCGAAAGTGTGATGAGAGACTTAGGGACACAGGTGGACAGTGGTTTCACCTTTGATAACCACATCACCACAACAGTCAGGAAATCCTTCTATGTGGCACAACTCATCACTAAGGGTTTTTCATCCAGAAAAAAGGAGCTCATTGTCCCACTGTACTCATCCCTCATTAGACCCATTATAGAGTATACTGCCCCATTTGGTATGTACCTCACAAGACATCTGCAACAGCTGGAAAGGCCACATAAATACCTCACTAAAAGAATCACAGGCCTAAAGCAGATGCCATATGCTGACCATCTAAAAAAACTCCAGCTATCCTCTGTGGCATATTGTCTACTCAGAGGCGATCTCTGCTTAACATGCAAGGCCATGTCAAACCCTGAGCTGTTGGACATGCTCCACTTAAAGAAATCCCAATCCCTCAGAGCCACACTCTCCAGGGATCTAAACCTTGTCATCACAATGAACAAAACATGCTGGAGATATAGGTTCCTGACCCAGAGACTCCCCATACTCTGGAATAGACTGCCCATACATGTCAAGCAGAGCACCTCCTTGACCCTCTTCAAAAGGAACTTTGATGATTGGATGGGAGATAGGAAATTCACCCCAGGGATTATGTCAGTTGCCCTTCTAGACAGGGGTCCAGAGAAGTAAATATTGTGGGAAGAAATATCCAGGGAATTGTTATTGCTAGGCTTGTATAGGCCCTAGGGCCGATAGCCTAGTTCCAACCTATGAACCTATGAACCTATAACTACAGTGAGGTGCAGAAGCCAAGCATTTTTGCAACACAACACAACCTCCTCCGCGCACACACACACACACACACACACACACACACACACACACACACACACACACACACACACACACGCAGCCACCAATTAAACCCTACTTGCATTACTGTGTACACCTCCAGTGTTTGTTTCTGATCAAATGAATGAAATAATATATAATGACCTAGAAGTGTATTTCACCTTGCTGCTGTGAGAACAGTGTAGTGCAACCCATTACTTTACCATGCCCTCACAATTTCTTTACTCAAGAATCACAGACAAAAACACAAAATCAAGAACTGATTTTAAATATTGATCTTACATACTTAGGAAGTTTTGAGCATAACAGATTTTGTATTAGCAAGCATTTTCTTAAATGTGAAATGTGTGTGAGTTCATATATAGTGACAGAAGTCCAGAATATGTCAGTACTTTACCACAAAGTCACATTTTTACATGGAACAGACCACAGATATGAAGAAAAAAAATAAGCAACAGATGAGAAGTATGCCCTCTGCACACGTACATGCAGAGAAACACCTAGACACATACACATGACCATCAATTACAGCCACAAACTCTCAACCTCTTAGCCCAAAGAAACCTGGATAAAGCCTGACATAATGGGGGTACAATGGCCCAAAAATAGGGACAGATTTTAACTATTGCTCTTATAAACTTAGAAAGTTGCTAGAATAACAGGGTACGTATTAAAATGCATTTTCTAGTGGATATGAAATCTGAAACTCAAAAGTATGACATTATTTATTAATTTTATTCATCAGATCAGTGATTTGCCAGAAAACCAAAAGTTTTATGAGGATCAGTATGAAATTTTGAAGCAAAAATCTGGACATTCTGCAAAAATCTGGACAGTTGACAAGTATGAGCCACATATAATGCCACACATACCCAGACACAAGACCTTAATACCAGCACAAAACTAAAATAGATATGTCAAAAGTAAACCGGTAAACAAAAATGTCAAAAATGTAAAGTTAAAAAAAGCAAAGGAAATAATGCTAAAAGCAAAAAGACAGTTCTTCAGACACAACAGTCAGATTCACAAGTGAAAACAAGTATTTAAGGCATGGCAATTTATTGCAAAAGCAAACTGCAAACATGGGGTGGCTGACAAGGAAAAGCAAAAAGCTACAACACACTAGATACAATGTGCGATACAGCAGATACTGCAAACTAGGTGCAGCCTCAACAACGGACAACTGCCAAAAACACCTGGCCTTAAACTAAAAAAAAAAACTAACCCACAAATTCACTTTTGGAAAAGCAAACCCAATTGAGTATAGGAATATATGAAAAAACACTAGGAAACCCCAAAAGATAGACCTAAGACAGGGGACCACCTGGGAGACAGCCAAAGTGGTTAGAAAACGTTGCCAAAGAAGTTAGAAAACATCATACACTTGCGTTTCCAGGGTTTTACATTTCACATCAGATCCAAGGATGTCATCCTACCCTCATTCCTCCCTCATGAGACCCATGATTGCCCCATTTCCATTTGGTATATACCCCTCACGGCACTTGCAACAGCTGGAGACCACAAAAGTACCTCTCACCAAATCAAAGTCTCTTCTCCAACATATGTATTCTGCCAGACTAAAAAAACTTCAGCTCTATTCCTATATATGACTATGAACCTCAGACACCTGCTTCAGATTAAGTGAATGAATAACTTAATAAACAATAGCCCAGAAATGCATCTCAGTACACTGCTGTCGGAACGATACTGTGTCACCCATTTCTGCCATCTTAACTACTTAATCAAGACTTGAAGGCCAGAAATCAGTAACATATTTTAAATATTTATCTTATGTACTTAGAAAATTGCTAGAATAACAAGCTTTGTATTAGCATGCATTTTCTGAGGGATCCAAAATCTGAATCTCACATACATGACATTATTTAGTTCTGGAATCCACAACAACTTGCCAGGACGCCTAACATACAAGTAGCAGACCAAAACACCTCTCAACTTCTTTGCTCAAGAATTCTGGACAAAGCCAAAAATAATGAGGGGACACCTTTCAAATGCTATTTAATTTCATAGATTTGTTATCAGGTAATCCCACAGGACAAAGTGTTCCTTTACAGGGATGACACAGCAGCACTTTTTGGTTAAGTGATTTCCTCAAAGTCATACAGTAGGCAATTGAAGATGGAAGGATTCAAATCATCTACTTTTGATTACAAGCAGCAGTTTGTAGTGCCGGGCAACTCTAATTCACTTAAAAGTTAACAGAACAGCAGGTGTTGTGTGGACATGCATTTTTCTGAACAAAAGCCATGAAACTCTAATGGCTGCCATTATTGACTGAGTATAATCTTCAGTGATTCACCAGAAAAAAAAAGAAGTTAACAAGGGATAGGTTATAAAATTAGGCAAAATTAGAGATAGATAAGAGGCAAACTACTGTAACTCACATAAAAAGTTAATGGTACAACAGGGTTTGCATCAACATGCAATTTCTGAACAAGAACTAAGCAACTCTAATGAGTGGCATTACTGACACTGTAATCCTCACTGATTTACTAGAAAATGAAGAAGTTAACAACAGACTGGAAATTAGTGCAGAGAAACAATGCTCTGATCTCTTACTGAGCTGCTCCCTAGAGTCAAGGGTGCAGAGTTTGGGCTCTACTACCTTCATTTACCTATTATGTTAAACTGTACACATCACTTAATCAGACTATGCACTAGAAGAGTGGATTTTAGCTTGTCTATCAAATATGAAAGAAAAATAAAAACAACACACATTATTTGTATCACTGACACTTACTGTAAAGGATGTCTGACTGTAACAAGCAGTTTGTTCCATTAAGAGCATCAACACACACTCAAGCACATACACATATCAACGCGCACACACAGTCACACTCACTCACTTATCCATTGCTCCATTTAGAGCATTAACAGTGGTGCATTACTGCAGATCGGAGTGGAATGTTCCTGGTTGCTCTTGCAAATTCAGATCCATCACTGGCATTACTTAACCATCTGCAAAAATTGTAGGGATGCTCCTTGTATGAAGGTTCTGCAAATATACGGTCATACTATGAGCTGCAGCCAGCACAATGTTTGTTCTTGACTTTTACCCATGTCAGGCAATGCTGCAGCCAATGAGAGCTTTTTCTTAAATCAATGGCAGGCAGCATCAGTCTGACTTTTCTACACCTCAGTTTGTATGACAACAACTCCAGGAAGTCTTTCTGTTATTAGCTCATTCCATTAATTATCTCTTTTATTTGCTCTGCATTTGAACCAGTTCTTGCAACTGTTGTACATCAAACATTGCAGTTGACTGGAACCAGGTAACTGGAATTGGGGGGATATGGTATGATTGCATGACATTTTTCTTTTTTCTTTCTTTCTTTTTCAAATGTTTATACACCCCCCCCCTCCTTGCCAGATCCAGCTCTGCTCCTCACAAAACTGCTTCTACAAGTCACACTCAACAAAATTCTTTGGTTTATTAATCTTTCAGACAGCAGGGAGCATCATTACCTTATCTGGCCAAAGCTAAATGGTTGCCTAATCACACTACTCCCAAATGGCTTTACTGTTAATAAAATCAAGTATACGGCAGTATCCTGTGATATGGAAACTCCACTTGCAATAACAGGTCTGTAAGGTCGATCTTTCCTATTTTTATAGGGTTTGGAAATCTCAAAAAAACAAGGTAACTTGGGGTAAGGAGTGTTTAAATACTCAAAAAAGTTTTCACTAATAAGTTCTTCATTAAACCTTGTGGTTAGCTTATCTTTCCATTCTACATATGTAGTTTTAACCTCCTCGAATGAATGTTTAGAATAAAACTCAGGTGTGTTCAGCATGTTCTCTATTTTAATTATATAACTGTCAGTATCTGTAACAAGCATGCCCCCACCCTTGTCAGCCTTCATAACACGTCTAGTTCTATCATTGTTCAAATTCTTAACTGCTAATATCTTATCCTTCAAAATATTGTAAAACATACATTTTGGTGTTTTTGAGAGTCTTATTTATGTCAAGCTGATTTTTTTTTGTTACTGAGGATTGCTTGTCTGTGACGAATAAAGGCTTGCTGCTTTGGAACACTACCTGAGTTTCATGATTTTTGGAAATTGTGTTGCCTCACAGCAAGAGGTTCTCCCATTCGATTTTCAGCTGGAGTGCGGGAGTGCCTTCTGTGTGGAGTCCGCATGTCCTCCCCGCGGTTTGGTGGGCATTCGAAAGACATGCGTAAATGGGCATGCCTTCATTGAAGGCTGAACATTGAGCTAGCACCTCGGCGTTTGTGAAATCTACTGCCAATCATTAGAGGACCGGCGTTCCGCTGTGGTGACCCCTAACCGGGAAAAAGCCGAAAGACACAACAACATTGTGACTGAGCTCATTAACAAAGTTTTAAGACTACTAGTTTTCAGTTTTTTATTTTTTCCTCCACACTTGTGTTGGTGAGGTTGGAACTAGATAGATTCCTGTGCTTGTTCATTTTTTTACCTTTTCCAAACCAAACTGCTGTCGACTTTCATCCTGCATCAAGCACAGTTTCTATGAATTTGTCTTTTGGTATTGAGGAGATTTAACATCTAGCCTCTCACCCAGCTACCAGATAGACATTAACTTTCCTGCGTTAAATAGTTTCTCAAAAGTATGCTTGTGCTGTATGTAGTATTACTTATGCATACTGTCCACACAATCCAGTCTAGGAATTTTAGTCTAAAATAAATCCTGCTTGTCACTTGGTCTTGTTTAACAATCTGGCCTTAAATGTAAGCAAGACCAAATAATTAATAGTGGACTTCAGGAGAACTCAGGAGATACATCAACCTCTGGAAATTAAGGGGGTGGCAGTGGAAAGAGTAAAAAACAAGTTCCTGGCGGTGCACATCTCAGATGACCTATCCTGGTCGACTCATATTAGCCACACAATGAAGAAGGCACAACAATGTCTACACTTTCTATGGAAACTGAGGAAGGCAAACCTGTCTCAGTCCATCCTCAAAGCCTTCTACAGGGGCATCATTGAGGGCATCCTCTCAAATAACATTATAGTTTGGTATGGCAACTGCAAAGCATCTGACTCCAAGGCTGTCCTGAGGGTAGTGAGAACAGTAGAAAAATTCATTGGTTCCTTGCTCCCATCCATGGATTATTTGCACTAGACTCAGTGTGTGGGAAGGGCTTGGAAGGGAATCAATGATCCCACTCACCCTGCCCAAGGTTTGTACTTTTGTCTTTCTTCGGACAGGTGGTATCACAGATTACACTGCAAAACATCTAGACTGAACAGGAGCTTTTTCCCTCTATCCATAAGGGTGCTGAACTTGAATGTCAGGCATGACAGCAAATAATTAGATCAATAGCTAGAGACCTGTTGCTCCTGAGATTCTGGATACTGGCTAAGGGTCTTGCCGCCCCTATAGTGCCTTTTTCAGGCAAGGTTCAAATGACAAATTCACCACTGTAACAGGAACCAGCAAACAAAAACTGAGGGTAATGCTACTCAATGCTAGAAGTCTAAATCTCAAAATGCATTCAATCGAGGCACTCCTTAAAATGGAGAACATCAATATCTGTGCAGTGACTGAGACCTGGTTCAAGGCTCTAGAGAGCACCCCTGCATTACCAGGCTATAACTCATACCACACTTTTCGGCCATCTACTATCATGGGCCAGAACACCAAAGGCGGAGGTGTGTCCATATTCATTAAGGATATCCACACCTCCAGGCTAATTGCGCAGCACAATGCATCCAAGGTTATCCAAGTGCAACAAACTCTGGACAAAACTGCAATCCAAATTATAGCTTGCTACAGACCCCCCACCATGCCCCAGGATTCCCACTCCTCTTTTCTTTATATACTGGAAAATATTAGGGTTCAACCAAACACTCTAATAATGGGTGATTTCAACTACCCCACCATTAACTGGGAAAACTACTCATGTACCAATTCCTTCACTCAACGCTTTCTGGAATTCATAAACTCCAATCCCCTGGATCAACTTATCCACACCCCCACCAGGCGCAACAATATCCTAGACCTAGTCATTACCAACATGAGTGAATGGTGTTCCACATCTGAAGTCAACTCCTCGTTGGTCAGATCTGACCATAAGCTAATCACCCTAGATATCTGAATCCTGCCCCCACCCACCACTAAGGAAACCATGGTAAAACATTTCTCCAAAGCCAACTTTATGCTTCTTAAGACAAAAGTGGTGAACTTCATGACACTCATGCATATGGACAATACAGTTACGACTGCTGACTCCTACACAAATGCACTCTATAAGCACTTACACGAGTGCATGGATCGTGCTATCCCAAATAGAATCAAGACGCTATCCTCCAAAAAAGGAAGCCAATCTGGTGGTCCCCTGCCATAAACAAACTCTACAACAGAAGGAAAAAAACTGTTGCAAAAGAGAGTAAAATCCCATGAGTGCAGGAGCTCCCTGATCAGCCTCAGTAAGAAGCTGAGATCCCTTATAAGATCCTTCAAAGCTAGCTACAGAAACAAAATCACCACAGATTCTAAGGGCAACCACAAAGCATCCTATAGCTATGTCAAGAATCTCAATAGCAACACCCAGATCTGCTCTGAGTTACAACACAACAGCATGAAAATTGCAGACCCAACTGATATTGCCAACATCCTGGCAGATAGGTTCAGTGCTAACTTTACCCCCTCTCACCCCCTAAAGGGCCCATATCTATACAGGAAGAATTCAGAGTCCCTGTAATCACATCAATGTAGGTAAAAGCTGCACTCTCTAAAACCAAAAACACAGCATCCATGGGACTGGACAACATCCCAGGCTGTGTTTTACATGAACTTCACAACAAACTGGCTCACCACCTAAGCACCATGTTCAATCATAGTCTCACGTCAAGCTTTGTGCCCAGTGAATGGCGCACAGTAACAGTTATCCCAATCCTCAAAGGGGGAGCCACTACTGATTGTGGGAGCTATCGCCCTATTAGCCTGATGAGCTTGGTCTACAAGGCCATGGAATGTATCATCATGGAACTCATAAACAGAGACATTGGTAACCTCCAAACTCTGGACCCCACCAAGTTTGGGTTTGTGAAAGGCAGATCATGCCTTCTGAACCTGATCGACTTCTTTGAGGCAGTTACCAAAGCCGTAGATGAGGGTAAGGTGGTTCACACAGCCTATCTTGACCTCGCTAAGGCTTTCAACACCATCCCCCTCTCTGGAATTATAGCTAAACTCACTAAACTAGGTATAAATCCCTACGTCACAAGATGGGTTGCCAACTAGCTCAATGACAGAACCCACACTGTAAAAGTTGCAGACTCCAAATTTGACTTCAAACCAGCGACAAGTGGAGTACCACAGGGTTCAGTCCTGGGACCGCTCCTGTTTGGTATCTACTTCTCTGAAGTACAGGCTAACACAGAAGGCCTCTGGCTAATGAAGTTCACAGATGACTGCAAACTAGGAGCCATAGTCAAATCCCCAAATGATGTGGACATCCTACAGAAGGGCCTCACTGAGAAAGATGCCTGGTGTCAGAGGCATGTCCTCAAGCTCAATGCCAAAAATGCATTGCCATCCCCTTTGGTAAAAACTCTGTACCCATGAACTACCACATAAGCAGTCTACTTAATGCTGAATATGTGATAAGAGACCTTGGGACCCAGGTGGACAGTAGTCTCTCCTTTGATAATCACATCGCCACAGTAGTCAGGAAATCCTTCTATGTGGCACACCTCATCACAAAAGGGTTCTCATCCAGGAAAAAAGAGGTCATTGTTCCTCTCTACTCGGCACTCATTAGACCCATTATAGAGTACAGCGCCCCTTTTGGAATGTGCCTCACAAGACATCTGCAGCAGATGAAACGGACACAGAAGTACCTCACACAGAGGATTACTGGCCTCAAACAGATGCCCTACACTGACCGTCTCAAAAAACTACAGCTTTACTCTGTAGCATATCGCCTACTCCCTTGTGATCTCTGCCTAACGTATAAAGCTATGTTAAACCCAGAGCTGTTGGACATGCTACACCTAAAGAAATCTCAATCCCTGCAAGCTACATGGTCTAGGGACCTAAACCTTGCCACCACAATAAACAGGACATGCTGGAGGGATGGATTCCTGTCCCATAGACTTCCTATACTCTGGAATAAGCTACCCATATATGTCAAGCAAAGTTCCTCATTAGCACTCTTCAAGAAAAATCTTGATGAGTGGATTGGAAATAGGAAATACACCCCGGTGATCACTTCTGTGGCTCTGCTTGACAGGGGCACAGGAAATTAACTTTCTTGGGTGGCGTAAGCCCGGGAACCTTGTTGGCTAGGCTTACTTAGGCCTTTGGGCTGATAGCCTAGTACCTATCTATGAACCTATGAAACTATATACCACTTACTATGAAGTATCAGCTACAGTAATCACTCTGGCAAATTGCTTCATTAACTAGTACAGTTAATCGGACTTCTTATGCTATTACTTCCTGAATGTGCAATAGTCAGGAGTGAGTCACCCCTCAATAAATGTGCAATATGAACATCAGAATATATCATACAACTGATGAAGTACAATACTCTAAGCAATCACAATGTGAAGTCATAGTCTTGCAGTACCTACTAGTATAATATTGTCTAATGTCTTCCTGTCCAATTCTGCTAATTTATTGTGTTGTTAATATTTTAATTATTACTGTATGTGCATTAGTCTGCATCTATATCACGTTATCAAAATTTTACTACATCAAATCAATAAAAGTATAACTTTATTGATCGAAGTAGTAAAATTTCAAATAACATAAAAAAATAAATAAATCACTACAAAAAAAAAACTAACTAGCGTAGGCAGGGCCCCCTAGTTAAATATATCAACTCCGAGACCGCACTACATTGAGGTAAACGGAAATCTCTCTTTTACGGAGATTTCTGTTTACCTGCACAATGTTCTGGACTTTCGACATTGTCATGCCGACAATATTGTATTCGATATTGTCGGCTTACGACAACGTGAACTAGACACCATTAGTCTTGCTGTCATTTAAACTATGTGCTCATTGTTATGTCTTGCACAGATATCAAAGCAATGTAATTTCACTCAACTTGCACTGCTGTGTATATCTGATCGACAATAAAGTTCACTTTGACTTTGACTTTAATCAAATAAAGTACAGCCTTGTTCTGGCATTCAAGTGCCTGTTATCCACCTCATTAAATAATCATTCCTCATTATAACAGTGGAAAAAGAAAGACCTGTCTTGGTTTGTAATTGTAGTGCAGAGCATGTATTAATATTTGCTTAATGTGAGGATATGCTAATTCTTGTTCTTTTTCCCGTCAGATTACAGGTCCCAGGCTCTCCTAGAGTAATCCCTGGATTGGTTCCTCCATTTTCACATAGCCTCAGATAAAAGTTCAGCAACAGTTTGACAATCCATTTACTTTTAATTCCTTGATTTGTAATCATTAAACATTATCTTACATCCACAAGGAATTACTACATAGCACAAATAGTGAACATTAGTCGAATTCTGTGTTTCTTTTGAACCCTTCAGTTTCCAGTGCTATCAAAACATAGCGTCTATATTACACAATAAAAAATTTAAAAGTTAGAATGTTATATGATCAACACCATATGATTGAACTTTTAAAAGTTCGAAAATGTAATAAAAAAATAAACCAAAGAAAAAACCTACCTGAATGGTTTAAGCAGGGGGGCAAGCCATCCTGCAACTCCCACACCCCCAAATTCTTTAAATATACCAACTCTGAGATCACACTACAGTGCAGAAAAGGGAAAAATTCCCATTCCACACTATACGGATAGCTCCACTGAAACATTCAAACTTTTAAAAGTTCAATCATATGGTGTCGACCATATGACATTCAAACTTTTAAGAGTTCAACAAAGTGATATAGACCCAAAACATAGAGCAATTTATGGACTTTGGAAGTTTTGTCATTTAAGTAGTGAGGCATAGTGCTACATTATTACTGGGACCCCCCTATAAATGGCATTTATCCAGCCCATGATTGAGTATAATGCTCCATTCAGCATGTACCATACTAAGCATCTGCAGCAATTAGTGAGACCTCAGAGGTTTCTAACAAAGACGATCAAGAGGCTCAAGCATGTGCCGTACACAGACCAGCTAAAGTCCCCGTCACTGTACTCCATATCATACAGACTTCTTAGGGGAGACTTGTGCCTGGTCTACAGAGCAATCCAAGACCCAAACCAAATGAACTTGCTGCATACCCATAAATCAAACAGGACTACGGCTGCCTGTTCCAGGGACCTAAATATGGTCTATGACTTAAATAGGACATGCTGGAGAGACAAATTTATTTCCCAGTGATTGCAGCATCTTTGGAATAGGTTGCCCGTTCATGTGAAGCAGAGCATCTCTATCACACTGTGCAGGAGGAACCTGGATGAGTGGATGGGACAGGGGCACCATAAATTCTTATTGGGGATAGTGCCCACAACCCTCTTGGACATGGGCAGTCATCACTAAATGCAGCCTTAGGAACTGACTAGTATTTCTATGGTATTACATTGGGATGAAATGGCTACGCTTTAAATGACCCCTGGGTCTATAGCCTAGTAATCTCCAATGATCCTATGATCCTATGACAGTACTACACATATCATTCACCTTTAAGGAGTATTGCTAATGTGGAATCCTTGGTGAAGATTTGAACAATACCATATCTCATCTATCATAAACAAATACTCATCTTGTGATACTTGTAAGAGCAGACTCCAAAGCCTGTTTAATATGGCAGATACCATAAAGATCTTATGGTCTTGACAAAGTCTATATAGAATCTTAGCAGAATTAGCCTAAATTGAATAAATACTAGGATATGTTTATTTAGTGGATACAGTCTATGGTTACATGCCATAATCCATCAGATCCATAACCCATCAGATTTCTAAACAGGTCACATTAGCAAATTTGTGATGGATTTAAGTTTTCTAGCTGCCTCCTAACCTAGCAGATTAGTAACAATTTTCTTTGTGACTTTTGCTGCTTCTTTTCTGAGGGACTGTTGTTTGTATGGATGGTGTGGGATTCTGTCTACCCATATGAATGATATATGACCTCAGACCTGGTCTTGCTTGTCTCTGTCCTGTACCCAAGGAACTAGTAGCAAATCATTATTAGGTCCCAGGATCGCCCACCCAGCACTCTAGGCACAAGATTGACTGATTTTGGCTAGTTATATTAATTTCCCATGTATTTCTATTAGAGGCATACCATGCTATGTTTGTTTCTGAAGTGTATATGACTGTCCCAACTTCACACATGATGTCAAAGAATAGCACAGGAATTGTATGTCTCCAGTCTCAAATATCTGCAGCTCACTCTGATGAGCTATGAGCTATTGCAGGTTCTTCCAGTCTTCTACCATTGTTAATTTCCATCTAGTTACTGGATGATGGAGATGAGTAATAGATAGATGATGCCCCAGTATCTATCAACATTTTGTGCTGGCATCTGTCTATCAGTGACATACATTTTAGGGTTGTCTCACAATTCCACTTGGGCCACTATTTCCTACTCTGTTACTACTGTTGTTTAGGTAATTGTTCATCTGTCCTCATCAAATTTTGTCCATGATGTTTTCAACCATGGGTCAGGATATACTAGGCCTCAAGAGGTCCTTTTGTACTCATCATTATTTATTTTGTACATTCTCTATTATTCTGGGCCAATTAATTATGTTTTAGGCAATTAAACAGTTTCCTTTTTATGCATTTTGTCTGCTTTTAGTCTACAATCTTTAGCTTTATTTCCTTTTTTACATTATCTCTAAGTTATTGCAAAGACGGCATTAATTTCAGTTTATCTTGTCTTTCATTTTGTCTCCATATCATGCACTATAATCTTGGCATAACTGTCCCCCACAACAACTCCAATATCCAGTATTTTATTTTATTCCATACTTAACCCTTTTTTTAAATTTTGAAGACAATCTTTCTCATTTTTAAAAGGATGTTCATTGTTCTGGTAACTTTCCCATGTTCATCCAATTTGCATTTCATATCATTTACAATGTTTTATCTGATTTTTGCACAGACCCACATATACTTCTCAGTTTCTATTTGATTGCCCCACCCTATCTGGTACATCTTTTAAAACTCCTGCCTTCAGCTAACATGGTGTTTTAAAAATAAGCATAGTTCAAGATGCATTTTTGGCACTGTTCTCCAAAAACGTAAGTCAAATGGCCTTGGTGCACCAAGCCTTTTCCATATCATTAATAACCACATGTGTATAGGATACAGTCAGGATAGATCCTCAAGTTTATTCCAGAACTCTGCATTTTCATTAATGCATGCTACTTGGATAGTAACATAGCCCCCATGAAGCCCCCCCTTCTAAATATACGTGTATGCATTCAGTTTCCAGTTTCCACTGGGAATCATGATGAAAAATGTGCTCCCAAGACATGTTTCTTTATCATTCTCCTAGACAGAGCTGAGCAGGAAAAATCTCATCTTTCATGTCTCTCCCAACTGGCTTTTTCTATTCAAGAGACAAAGTTGGTAAGTTTCTTTAATTATTTGCTTGCACCTTCACACACTTTTTCTCAAATTCTAAATGAGTATGGCAGGTCACTGGTTCCTTCTTAGGCTTATCCTTCTTAGTTTTTGTGGATCCCAGATCTCTATACTGATCATTGATTCAAGCTTCTTTTCACATAACATCTTTTTAAATATTTCTAAATGTATAGAGCTGAGTATATTTTTTGTATTATTCTGTATTATAGAGCTAAATTGTTACTTAGATATCGGTTGTCTTACTGTTCTGCAAATATACAGATATCAGTATATATTTTTTGGTTATAATTTGCACTGTGATTCCTCATATCTATCTCTGTTGAAACTGTCTTCCCCACCCCCTCCCTCATTTTAGTTTGGATAGCTTGTGTGTTAACTCAATGTTCCCTTAATTTGCTGTTAATAGCAGCCTGCATTTAAAGTGGATTGTTGAGAGACAGCCTTACAAGACTCTCTGCAAATATATAGAGCTGAGTATATTTTTTTGTATTATTCTGTATTATAGAGCTAAATTGTTACTTAGATATCTTTTGTCTTACTGTTCTGCAAATATACAGATATCAGTATATATTTTTTTGGTTATAATTTGCACTGTGATTCCTCATATCTATCTCTGTTGAAACTGTCTCCCCCCCCTCCCTGTTCTTGGTTGTAGTTTAAATTTGGTGGCTTTTGCAGTGCCCGCCCCACTGTAGATTTGATCTAGGACACTCCCCCAGTCCCATCTCTTTACCGCATTCTACCTAATAAACCCTTTCTGCACTTGCTTTTAGTCCTTTTTAATTTAATTACATTTTTTCAAACTGTGTGTGGACTAATATTGCTACATACTCAAGTGTGCCAGCTTGCACTGCATGTGAATTGTTTTTACTACTGTTTTTGCTACTTTTCTGAAAAAAAAAATTCTGCTTTTACTGTATCTGTGTTTCTTCCTACTTTATTTTGCTTTTGCGTCATCTTAAAAGTACTCAGTTGTATTTATTACTGCTTGGTGTAACTCATTCTAAGCCTTTTAATTTAAGCACTTGGGCTTCAGACCAGTTGTTTTACATTAAGAAGGTTTGTGGTCTGCACTGTAGTGGCAGAACAGGTAGCTTACATCCTTCTAAGTTGGGAACTGCTGATTGAGGGCTCAGTGTCTGTTATTCTAAAAGTGTATTAATTCTGATTTAAGCACTTGGGCTTCAGGCCAGTTATTTTACATTAAAAGGGTTTGTGGTCTGCACTCTTGTGGGAGGAGAGGCTGGACTCTGCCCTTCTCAGCTGGGAATTTCTGGTTAAAGGCTTGTAGTGCCTGCATATTTGAACTGCTTCTTACTGAAATTGGTACACCTTGTTTGCTGTAGCATAGACTAGATCCAGGCCTGCTGAATCTAGCTTTGTTTGTATAACTTGAGCACTAATCCTGGCATTCTTTAAAGTATTCAATTGTATTTACTACTGCTTGGTAGTAACTTGATTAAAGTGTAGCTATCATTCTAAGTCTTTTGGATTTAGCACTTGGGCTTCAGACCAGTTGTTTTACATTAGGAAGGTTTGTGGCCTGCACTGTGGTGGCAGGACAGGTAGCTTACATCCAGGCCTGCTGAATCTAGCTTTGTTTGTATGCTTGTTATTTCCCTGAAACGCTAATACCATCTAAAACGCGGATTTTCAGTGCTTCTGTGGATCCCTAGTGATATCTGCATTGCTTACTGTACTTATTTTCTTGTTTCACTTAAAAGAAAGTTACTGTCTGTCATTTTTGCATTTAAGTTACCTGTAGCACATTGCATTTAAGTTACCTGGCACTTGCTCACTAAAGCAATTATATAAGTCAGCACTAAAAAATTAAAATCACTACACCATCACAAACTCCCATTGAGTACCTTGTTCCCCATTGGCCCTTTTCTTTCAATTATAAAGGAATTCCCAATGCTATTCTAGCATGTCCAAAGGTCAGTTGTCAATCTCCTCTCTGGTCCAGCTGGTGAATCTGGGAATCTTGAGGCAATGTTACAACTGCATCATGTACACAGACAACCCTCTCCTCCTCCCAACAAATTCCAACACATGTGAGAGATGCATCCATATAGCCAAACTGGAGGCTAAGCTCTCTCAACTTAGTACTGGCGTAACCAGTCAGGAGGAGAAGGAAACCACACTCACTACAATTCCAGTCTCACATAGACCTACCACGACAGCAAACCAAACACATAAACACACAAAAACATACTCGGAGGCTCTAAATAAAAATCTACCTAAGCAGCAGAGACCTGCAAAGCAGACATCCAAGCAACCGCTACCCCAAAACAAAACACGTGCAACACATAGCTCACAAAGCCAGTGTGCCAAACAGTCACAGCCCTTAAGGCTAAACAACACACCTGATACACTTGTAATAGGTGACTCTATCATCAGGCACACTGACGTCCCGCTCACCAGGCTGAACAAGGAGAAGGACACGGTGAGCTGCCTGTCGGGCACTAGGATCCGCCACATAACACAAGCACTCAGGTCACTCCAAGGTAAGTACAAATATGACTCAGTCATTGTCCATGCTGGTGTGAATGACCTGAGACGTACCTCCCTGGACTACATGAAAAGAGACATAGAGGAGGTCTCTGAGCATGTGGCCCAGGCCGGTATGACCCTGACCTTGAGTAGCATCTTACCCTCACCAAGAATGATGCCACAATATGAAGACAAGCTGATCAATTTCAACAACTGGCTTAAGTATTGGTGTCATTCAAAGGGGATCCAATGCCTGTCAGCCTGGGATGACATGCTCAGCAAGCCACGATGTTTCGCTAGGGATGGCTTGCACCTGTCACCCCTGGGCTTTTGGATATTGGCAAAGGCTCTTGCTACCCCCATAGTGCCTTTTTAGGCAAGGCTCAAAAGACAAACCCACCTCCATAGGTATCACAAGGGATAAGAAACTAAGAGTAATGCTACTCAACGCCAGAAGTCTAAACCTCAAGATGCACGCACTCGAAACTCTCCTTAGCATGGAGAACATCGATATCTGTGCAGTAACAGAAACCTGGTTCAAGGCTCCCGAGAGCACCCCAGCACTACCAGGTTATACCTCATACCATGAGGTCCAAAACTTGGACCGACTCCAGCCATAAACAAACTATACAATAGAAGGAGGAAGCTACTAAATGATAGAGCAAAATCCCAAAAAGGGAAGGCATCTCTGATCAGTATTAGCAAAAAACTACAGGCACTCATAAAATAGTCTAAGGCCAGCTTCAAGAGAAAAATTGCACAGGACACTAAGGATAATCACAAGGCTTTCTTTAGTTATGTTAGGAACCTGTGTGGGAATTCCCAGATATGCTCAGAATTAGTCCAAAATGACAAAAAATACACCGAACCCACAGACATTGCCAACATCCTAGCTGACAGGTTCAGCACAACCCCCCCCTTCCCACCAAAAGGGCAAATATCTATCCCAGCAGAGTGCTGCCCCCCTGACATCTCAGATGCTCAGGTAAGAGCCACCCTCTCCAAAGCAAAAAACACAGCATCAGTGGGACCAGACGGTGTCCCGAGCTGCATCCTACATGAACACCAAGAAGAGCTAAACCCAAACATAAAACTACTGTTCAATCTCAGCCTTACTACAGGACATGTACCCAAAGAGTGGCGTACAGCGACAGTGGTCCCTCTCCACAAAGGTGGTGCCTCAACGGATCCTGGAAACTATTGCCCCATAAGCCTGACTAGCTTGGTCTGCAAAGCTATGGAAAGGATCATCATGGACCTCATAAATAAAGATATTGGGGACCTACAGACACTGGATCCTATCCAGTTCGGCTTTGTTAAGGGCAGATCCTGCCTCTTAAACCTGATTGATTTCTTTGAAACAGTCACCAAGGCCATTGATGAGGGGAAGGTGGTCCACACAGCCTACCTGGACCTCGCAAAAGCCTTCGATACAATACCCCACTTGGGCATTATAGATAAGCTCACCAGCTTAAATATAAACCCCTATGTCACTAGATGGGTTGCAAACTGGCTCAAGGACAGAACCCACATGGTTAGAATTACTGGAGCCATGTCAGACTCCAAACCAGTTACAAGTGGCATCCCACAAGGTTCAGTCCTGGGACCTCTCTTGTTCGGTATATATTTCTCAGAGGTACAGGCCAACATGGAAGGACTGTGGCTGACCAAGTTCGGAGATGACCGCAAACTGGGAGCCATAATAGACTCTCCAGCCGACACAAGCATCCTCCAAAAGGCCCTCATAGAAACAGAGCCAGAGCCATGGCCTCAAGCTAAACGCCAAAAAGTGTATAGTCATCCCCTTTGGCAAAAACAAAGTGCCCACAAATTACCACATAGGTGGTAATCCATTAAGTACAGAAGAAGTAATTAGGGACCTGGGGACCCAGGTTGATAGCAGTCTCTCATTTGACAACCATGTGGCCAAAGTGGTTAGAAAAACATTTTATATAGCCCACCTAATCATGAAGGGATTCACATCTAGATCAGGGGAGGTCATCGTGCCTCTTTACTCATCCCTCATCAGGCCCATAATTGAGTACAATGCCTCTTTTGGGATGTACCTTACCAGACACCTGCAGCAACTGGAAAGACCCCAAAAGTACCTCACCAAGAGGATCAAAGGGCTCAAACAGATGCCATATGCTGCCCGGTTAAAGAAACTCCAGCTCTACTCAGTGGCATACCACCTGTTCAGGGCGATCTGTGCCTGACGTATAAAGCCATGTCCAACCCGGAATTAATGGACATGCTGCACCTCAGAAAATCCAAATCCCATCGAGCTACGCACTCGAGAGACTTGAACCTCAGCACTGAAATAAATAGGACATGCTGGAGGGATAGATTCATAACCCAGAGGCTCCCTTCACTCTGGAATAAAGTCCCAGTCCAGGTTAGGCAGAGTCCCTCACTGACTCTCTTCAAGAGGAATCTTGATGAGTGGATGGGAGATCGTAGGTTTAACCTGGGTATCACTTCTGTATCACTGTTAGACAGAAGCACAATATACTAACTTGAAAAAGGGCATAGCAAAATTAATTTAAAATGGATGGCGAAAGCCAAACACATTCTGGCTAGGCTTATAAATGCCCTAGGGCAGATAGCCTAGTATGAACCTATGAACCTATGAACCTAAGCTTCTTTTCACATAAATTATTTTTAAATATTTCTAAATGTATCTAATTTATTTAACAAATAAGTAAATAAATACATATGAAGGTGGCACAGAGGTGCATTGGACAGAAGTTTTGTCTCTCAGCAAGAGGGTCCTTGGTTCTGTCCAGCTGGATGCCTTCTGTGTGGAGTCTGCATGCCATCCCTGTGTTTGTATGGGTTCTCTCTTGGTGCTTTGGTTTCTTCCCACATTCCAAAGAGTTGCTGTAGGTGGATTGGACACTCTAATTGACCATTGGTGTGTATGTATGGTTAAGGTATGGAAAAACAACCACAGCTGGGTTAGCTGTCTTGCTACAGACCTCTTAAGAGGAAAGATTGTAAGATCCTAGCATGTTCATACTGCA